>NC_057805.1:4793071-4798331 GCF_018294505.1 Triticum aestivum
CGACGGGGGCGACGCGGAGTCAACAGGGACGACGCGACGAGGACGGGGCGGCGCGGAGTCGACGGGGACGGCGCGACAGGGGCGGCGACGGTGCGGGACGGGGCGGCGGCAGAGAGAAGTGGGA
Organism: Triticum aestivum; assembly: GCF_018294505.1. Taxonomy (NCBI): domain Eukaryota; kingdom Viridiplantae; phylum Streptophyta; class Magnoliopsida; order Poales; family Poaceae; genus Triticum; species Triticum aestivum. Next base: position 4,793,196 of record NC_057805.1, read on the forward strand.
GATGAGAAACTGAAATTTTTCGAACTGTTTCTTATATAGGAGGCACCTTTAGTACTGGTTGGAGCCACCAACCGGTACTAAAGGCCTATTTTGGCCAGGCCAAGCGGCGGGAAGGGCGGGCCTTTAGTACCGGGTGGTGGCTCCAACCGGTACTAAAGACCCCCCCCCTTAGTACCGGTTGGAGCCACGACCCGGTACTAAAGGGGTTGCGCTGCCAGGCGAGGGGCGCAGAAGTTTAGTCCCACCTCGTTAGCCGAGGGGCGCTCGCACATGCTTATAAGCCCCGCTGCCGCTATTGTCTCGAGCTCCTCTCTAAAGCAGGCCTTCTGGGCCTACCTCTACTGCGATGCCCTGTTGGAACTACTGGTCTAGCGGGCCTGCATCCTGGCCCAGGCAGAATATGGGTTTCTAGTCGTATGCAGGCCACCGTGTCCCAGTAGGTGGGCTTTTTTAATTTAGTTTTTTTCTTTTCTGCTTTATTTATTTTGTTTTATTTATTTTTTAGTTGTATTTTCCTGTATTTAGAGTTTCTTTGTGAATATTTTTGCTTTAGGTACAAAAAATTACAAACTTTGTGTTAGTGCCGGTAGTTTTCAAATTTGAATAGTTTAAATTTTGAATTATTTGAAATTTGTGTGAATCACTAGTTAAAATAGATTTTTCAGTGATTCTTTTTTCTTATGTTTAATATTAGTGTGTTTTATCATTATATTCAATTTGGTAATACTTAGGTTATTTAAAAATGAAATGCCTTTGTAACAGATGAGTTTTCGTTCGAAACCCTGATACTTCGAAAGAGATTGTCCATTTTGTACACGAAGTGCATCCAGTTTTTACCGTAACCCTCTCTACTTTTTTGCACATGCTATGTGGGTGAAATTATGATACCATCCCAACTTTCAACCTTTTCGGAGTTCATTTGAAGTGTTTTTCAATTTCAGGGTCATTTAGCTGAAAAAATCAGTAAATGCATGAAAGAATTTGTTTGCACATAAAATTTCTTCGTGTTTCAAATGCCAAAACACATAACTACCCTAACTATTGCAGAGATTCCCTCCTGGGTGTGAAACACAGAAAAAGTGATGATAGTGAAGCCGATCACATCCCAGATCTTTGGGTGTGAAACTTTTTCTTCGCGTGTGTCCCTTTGCGCCGTAACCATGGAAAATCTTCATCATTTAACTGGATGCTCGGGTCAATATTCACTGTGAATGGAGCAATTTCATCAAACTTTTCATAATCTTCTGACATGTCTGTCTTGTCATCCACTCCCACGATGTTCCTCTTCCCAGAAAGAACTATGTGGCGCTTTGGCTCATCGTATGATGCATTCGCTTCTTTATCTTTTCTTTTTCTCAGCTTGGTAGACATGTCCTTCACAGAGAAAACCTGTGCCACATCATTGGCTAGGATGAATGGTTCGTGTGCATACGCAAGATTGTTGAGATCCACTGTTGTCATTCCGTACTGCGGGTCTTCTGTTACCCTGCCTCGTGTCATATCTACCCATTTGCACCGAAACAAAGGGACCTTCAAACCACGTCCATAGTCAAGTTCCCATATGTCCTCTATGTAACCATAATATGTTTCCTTTCCCGTCTTGGTTGATGCATCAAAGCGGACACCACTGTTTTGGTTGGTGCTCTTCTTATCTTGGACGATCGTGTAAAATGTATTCCCATTTATCCCGTACCCTTTGAAAGTCATTATATTCGAAGATGGTAACTGGGACAGCGAGTACAGGTCATCTTCAATAGCGGCGTCATGCATGGCACGTGTCTGCAACCAGCCGGCGAAAGTCCCCTTTTGATGCGCCATTAGTATATACAAAAGTGCGCCATTAGTATGCCTCCCAGGGTGCCATCTATACCCAGGTGCTTTGGCATACTAATGGCGCACAGCAACAGGATGCGCCATTAGTAACTTTGGCATACTAATGGCGCACTGTTTAGTGATGCGCCATTAGTATGCTCTGGCATACTAATGGCGCACTATGATGTGATGCGCCATTAGTATGAATATTAGTTTTTTTTTATTTTTTATTTTCTGTTTTTTGCACAGGTTACAAAATGTATAATTGGACAAAATATAGACATCACACATCAACAACAGATTCATCGAATACAATAGAAGATTATACAATTCATCATTTTAGTCTCCGAATACAATTCATCATATTAGTCTCCGAATTGAAAAGACCGAACAAAGATAGAACATTATATTACAAGTCTCGAGACCGCGAGTTTGTCTTCACATTACAAGTCGATATCGATCATCTAAACTACCATCACATAGAAGAGAGCTGCGGTCATCACGATGAGCATCATCACGATGAAACTCGTCTTCATCCGGTTCCTCCAACGCTCCCTCCCCTCTCCCGCTAGATAGCGGGCGTATCTAGATTCGGCCTCGACCCTAGTGGCGTACCCTTTGTAACTGTTACCGCTGAATCGGTGAACCTGTCTCCGACACTCCTCCCAGTCGTGGTAGACTCCGGGAACCTTACCCTTGTACACGACATACCACGGCATGGCTATGCAGTAGCCAAACGAAACGTTAGTACCAATTCACAGACAATACATAAGCAATATATAAGTATGAAACAGAACGATCGGAAGAGAAAAGCAAGACATTAATAGCATCGATTACATCTAAGTTGAAGGACTCTCGAAACCAAAGAGACATACTACAAGTTCATTAAAGTTTAATTACAACATGAGCCAATCGATGTTTCAGAACTAGACACAGCATCACTGCTTTCGACTCGACTCAAGGGACCGGAGCGTGGATGAAGCCGCCGTCTATCGTGGGAGTCATGAAACCACGGGCGTTGTCAGCCTGCATTTGTAGGATTGTGTCGATGTCATTGTTGGACTGTTGATTTCTGAGGTAGAACGACCCCGAGGTACGAAGGACATCTTGATGGATGATTTCCGCAAACTCCGACTGGATGCGAAAGAATTCTTGTCTGATGTCCGCGTCCTGGATTGCCGACACGCTCGCGGCCCAATCTTTGAGTCTACTCGGTAGCAGTAGTTGATGATGGTCCCGTACGATCGCCCGCATGTGATGGATGGCGTAGTAGGCACCCTTCTGACCGCCAGGCGGCTGCTTGACGCAGCAGAACGTCGTGTTGTGGGAGAACACGTGCTTGCCGTACTTACGAATAGGCCTGGTGAAGGTGCCTCCAGATTTGACGTAGCCGGGGAGAACATCATCAAGAACCTTCTTGACATTTGTGTAGTCTACGTTCGATTGACGGTCCGGGTCGAAATACGTGGCCATGGAATATTTGGGGCTTAGGAGGATGAGCGTGCAATGTGTGTCACTGCAGAAAACATGGAATGTTAAAAGAAAAACGATCGAAATCTAAGAATTCATATGTTACGGGGCGGTTGAGGGGAGGACTTACTCGGGAAAGTAAGGCACGAGGAAGTTGTCCTTATCTTGGTTTGCCAGAATGACGCCTTCGAGGTAAGAACTCGCGACTTGCCGGTCCCCAGCGCTGCCCAAGATCTTGGCACGCATGTAGAAGGGGTCGACTATCACGATGTCCGGGGTCTTGTCGCGAATGATCCGCATCTCCATACTCAGCGAAAATAGCCGAACGAAGGTGTAGTGCAGCGGATGAAGGTTCAACATAGCGTGGATGTCATCAAACCGCAGGAGGATCGTACCCCCGATGGAGTTATCCACAAAGCCCTTGCCCTCTGGCACCTTGGCCGCGAAAACCGGGTATGCCACATCCTTCTCTCGGAGACGCCGCTTCTCCAAAGAAAGCACACTGTCATGCAGACTCCGCATAGCACCGGTTGCAGCATCAAGCATATTTCTCGGTAGCATCGGCCTACCCGCCACATGCACCCTCCTCGAGATATCCGCAGTTGAAGGTGGCCCGTCCTGAGCACGGATCGTACTCGGTGCCGGCTAGCCCGCACCCTTGTTAGTCTTTCTTTTGTGTGCCTTCTTCTTGATCTCCTGTAATGGGACCGAGTTCTGCTCACAGACCGCCTTCTTGAGTGTGTTGGGGCTGATCATATTTCGCACCTCGCCTATCTGAGGCTCGGTGAAGTCGGCAGCTGGAGGCGTCTCCTGAGAGCTGAATAGCAGACGACGCCTGTTGCAACTTGGCTTCTCTGCGGTACCAGCTAGATCGCACACGTCTTTTGTTGGGTTGGGTTCTTGAGAAGGAGGCCCCATGAAGTCGCCACCATCCCCATGATCGGCAAAGTACTGATCGACGTTGGCAAATGTATCGTCGTCGTCGTCGTTCTGATCCTGTGCCATATGCATGTTTGGATCCAGTGGCATAGGGATGTCCGGCACCGTTGCGGCGGTCTTGCCATGGGGCCGACTTGGCGCTGGCACGACTGGCGGTCTTGTCTTTGGGGTGGTGTCCCCCGCCCCCAAACGAATCTGGCTCTTCGGCCAAAGCAGGGGCCAGCTCAGGCAGGCGCTGAGGTTCATCACGTCATCATCGTCGGCCCCCATTGGTTGAATCGGAGGTAACACCTCGTCGCAGCCTGGCAGCACCCGAACCAGTTGAACCCTAAACAAGTTGGGTGGCATCTGGGTACCGTGGAACAAGGGGTTGCCCGGTTGAACGATTTTGCCCTTGGCGACATCGACCAACTCGTTGTTCACGAAGTGCAGGAGAGTGCACGGAACGTCGGCGGCGCCCTGCGAAAACATGTAGGGCGTTAGGGATGCCCATTCAAAGGCAAGGAGATGAAGTCCTCGGCCGAGAGAGGCTTAATTAGTTACCGTGATGATGGCGTCGAGCTCGGCTAATGTCGAGGCACCGCCAACGGCGGGCGTGCAGTTGACGGAGGGGCCGCTTGCTGCAGAGGTGCCGGCCGGCGTACACCCGGGTGCATTAAGCTCCCGTGCCGGCGTCGGAGACACCAATGCCGGCTCCGCCGGAGACACCAATGGCCCCGCCATCGCGTTCTGCGAGTTGCTGGCCGTGAAGCTAGGAATCGGGGGCGGCCCCTGTTGGCCGCCCGCAATCCACGCACTAATCCCCTGGATCAAGGTAGGCACAATGGCGGTGATCGTCGCTCCGAGTTGTTGTTGCACTTGCTCTTGGACAATCTCCGGAATCCGCGCCACCTGTGCCCTGAGTTCTTGAACCTC
>NC_057805.1:4798341-4937618 GCF_018294505.1 Triticum aestivum
GTCGGGGCGTCGGGGCGGAGACGAGGACGACGGGGCGGAGAGGGGAAGGGGCAGCGGCGTCGGGGCGTCGGGGCGGAGACGAGGACGACGGGGCGGCGTCGAGGCGGCGGGGCAGCGGCGTCGGGAGAGGAGAGGGGAAGGGGATCGAGGGCGAGGGTGAGGGAGAGAGAGGGGATAGGTTTGGGCCGGGGATAGGCGAGGGCGAGGGCACAATACTGATGGCGCACCACCCCTCGGTGCGCCATAAGTACATCCACACTAATGGCGCACCTCACCCTGGTGCGCCATTAGTATCTTTTTGTTTCTGCTCGAGTCAACAGGTTATCTTCCACCTTACCTGATACACACCAAGTCCCCTCTACTAGCTTGACTGGTCAGCAGCCAGTTCTCACACCAGGAGGTCCTGGGTTCGATTCCCAGGCTCCACAATTTTTTTATAAGACAGTAATAATTTTTTTATAAGACAGTAATAATTTTTTATAAGACAGTAATAATTTTTTTATAAGACAATAATAATTTTTTATAAGATAGTAATAATTTTTTTATAAGACAGTAATAATTTTTATAAGACAATAATAATTTTTTTTAAAATATCATCAAACAGTAATGCCGGTGGAGCGGGGGAGGGTGCGCGGGATGCGGGGGGGCGGTGGACCGGGGGGTGCTCGGCGGCGAGGGGGACCGGATCTGGCGAGGTGGGATAGCTAGCGATCGAGATGGAGGGGGGTCAAGATCGAGTGTCCATGAAATTTAAAAATATTCATGATAGTTCAAAAAGTGCCCATGAAATACAATCGAGAAATGAAGGCTACGATTTAAATACAATCGATCTTAGCTAGCTATCTGTTCACAATCTTCTTGCCCTTCTTTTTCGCAAATGGAGTTCTTCTATGGAACGGACGTCCTTTAGGTAGGGTGGTCCTGCTTCTTCTTGTGGTGTATGCTGCTACTTCATCATCGTCGTCATGTTCGATTCTCGGGTCGCCGTACTTGTCGAAGTCTTGCTCATTGGCTACTCCATCCATTCCGATGATCTTCCTTTTGCCTCTCCTCACGACAACACGACTGGGCTTTGATGGGTCGGTAATGAAGAAGCATTGGTCCACTTGGGAAGCCAGTACCCATGGCTCATTTTTCACGGTGACGTTTGCGCCTGCGGTCTTGGATTTGGCTTCGGGTATAACCATGGTGGTGAAATACCGGTCTTCTTTTAGGACGCTCTTGGCCCATCTGACACGGAACATCGGGACCTTCTCTCTAGCGTAGCTCAGCTCCCAGATCTCCTCGATCCTTCCGTAGTATCTGTCCTTGTCATTACCGGTGTAGGATTCCATCGTTACCCCGGAGTTCTGATAACCATCGCTCTTCATGTCCTTGGCCTCGGTGTAGAATGTGTAGCCGTTGATATCGTACGCCTCATAGGTCATCAGGTCGTGCTCGGTGCCCTGTGACAAGGCGAATATGAGTTGTTCTTCCGCGGAAGAATCCTCATGTAAAGGGTACGACAGAAGCTTCTGCTTGAACCAACGCGTGAAACATGAGTTGTGCTCTTTGAGTATATCTCCGTCCGTCCTCTGTTGGCCTCGGTCATTGTACGTCTTCTTAATAAAGGTTTTGTGCTCTACCACCCAAGGATCGACCACGTCTATGTGTTGTAGCGCGACTAGGTTTGCTCTTTCAAAGTCGGCGAGTCGACCCTCGAAGTCGACATGCATTTCGCGGCGACCCTCACGGTGACCCCATCCAGCGAGCCTGCCGAGGTGCCTGTTGACGGGCAGACCAACGGGGTTCTCGATGCCTAGATAATTCGTGCAGTAGGAGATGCACTCTTCGGTCAGAAAGCCCCTGCCTATGCTTCCCTCTGGACGTGACATGTTGCGAACGTATCCTTTGATGACACCATTCATCCTTTCGAACGGCATCATGCTGTGCAGGAACGTCGGCCCGAGTTGGATGATATCGTCCACGATATGGACCAGCAGATGCACCATAACGTCGAAGAATGCGGGCGGGAAGTACATCTCAAGCTCGCATAGTATCACCACGATCTCTTCCTGTAGCCTTCTGAGTTGCCTCACGCCAACAGACTTCCGAGAGATGACGTCGAAAAAGGTGCATAGGCCAAATAGCGTTTCACGGACGTGCGCGTCCATGATCCCACGGATTGCAACTGGAAGTATCTGCGTCATCAGCACGTGACAGTCGTGAGACTTCATCCCGCTGAACTTCAGCTTCGCTAGGTCTAGGTATCTGCTTATCTTCCCCGCGTAACCGTAAGGAAGTTTTACTCCTACGAGGCAGGTGAAAAACTGCTCGATCTCCTCCTGACTTAGAGTGAAGCACGCGGGAGGGTAGTCATTTCCGGTCTTCTTGGCCTTTTTGCCTTTGCGACGACTTTCCGTGTCCTGCTTCGCCTCATCATCGTCCTCATCATCATATATAGCGTGAAGCTCCTGCCTGATGCCCATTGATTTCAAGTCTGCCCCTGCTTTCGGCCCATCTTTGGTCCTCTCTGGCATGTTGAGCAGGGTACCAAGCAGACTCTCGCACACGTTCTTCGTGATATGCATGACATCAAGGCTGTGAGGCACACGGTGGATCTTCCAGTACGGCAAGTCCCAGAAAACAGACCTCGTTTTCCATACCTTCAGCAGCGGCTCTGGCGCCTTTCGCTTCTTTCCCGGCTCTGGCGCCTTTTGCTTCTTTCCCGGCAGTGGGCAGTCTTTCCAATTTTTCAACAGCTCGTCTATTTCCTCGCCGCTCCTCGTACGCGGGCGTCCTCGGGGTTCGGTTTCACCATCGAATAGATCCTTGCGTTTTCTCCACGGGTCATCGTCGCGAAGCCACCTTCGATGTCCCATGAACACGGTTTTAGAAGACCCGGGATCTCTATCTAGCTGGCGATACGTTGTGTCATCCATGCACCTGACGCATCCAGAAAATCCGTAGACCACCTGCCCTGCGAGATATCCGTAACCGAGATAGTCGTGCACCGTCGTGAGCAGCGTGGCTCTCATAGGGAAATATTCTTTCTCTGCGGCGTCCCACGTATTGGCTGGCGTTTTTCACAGCGTGTCTAGCTCCTCTTTCAGCAGCCCCAGATATAGATTGATGTCGTTCCCTGGTTGTTTCGGTCCTTCGATTAGCATACTCATGTGAATGTACTTCCTCTTCATGCACAACCAGGGGGGAAGGTTGTACATCCACACAAACACAGGCCAGGTGCTATGTGTGCTTCTCTGGCTGCCAAACGGATTGACTCCATCGGTGCTCGCGCCCAGCACGATGTTCCTTGGATCGTTCCCAAATTCTAGGTCTTCGAAGTTCAACGCTTGCCACTGGCTCGCATCCTTAGGGTGACTCAGCATCTTGTCTTTTTTATCTATCTCCGGATCATTTGCGTCATCTTCTCGCTTCTTCTCCTCCCTATCCGCGTGCCAACGCAGGAGCTTTGCTACCTTAGGGTCCGCGAAATACCGCCGCAGACCAGGAGTGATCGGAAAGTACCACACCACTTTTCGAGGAGCTTTCTTCCTCTTCTTGTATCGAGTGACGCCGCACACCGGACATATGGTAGACTCCGCGTGCTCGTCCCGATAAATGATGCAATTGTTCATGCACACATGGTATTTCACGTGCGGTAAATCCAGATGACACACGATTTTCTTCGCCTCCTCCAAACTGGTCGGGCACTTGTTCCCCTTGGGAAGACGTTCGTGCCAGAATGACATGTTCTCGTCGAAGCATGCGTCGGTCATTTTGTGTTTTACCTTCATCTCCAGAGCCATGAGCGTTACTTTCAGGCGGGTATCCTCGGGCCTGCATCCTTCATACAATGGAGTAACCGCGTCTAACTCAAGTTGATCCATCTTGGCTTTCTCTCGGGCGGCAGCTCTTGCGTTATCCGTCTGCTTGAGAAGCAGCTCTTGAATATGAGGGTCCTGCACCCAGCCCATCGATGGTCCAGCGTCGTCTGCTCTGCCGGCATCATCATCTTCATGATCATGCCCGTCGTCTGCTCCGGCATCTTCCTCATCATCATGTCCTGCATCTTCTACACGATGACTGTGTACAGCATCACCGTCGTGATCATCTCCTGGGGATTCTTCGTCTTCTCGCCCGCCCGAGCCGCGGTGGTTGTCTTGCTGCCCTTCCTCATTTCTTGCCCGGCCCCCATGGACGACTTCGTAGTCATCTTCATCACCTTGCCACCGATAGCCATCCATGAAACCACGCAAGAGCAGGTGGTCCCGCACCTGCTAGGATTCCGGGTCCGCAATAAGGCTCTTCAGCTTGCATCTTCGACACGGACATCTTATCTCCGTCTCGTTCTTTTGAAGCATCTCGGCCTTCGCGGACCTCAAAAACCTATTCACGATGCCTTCGGTCATCATGCGGACCATGGTCGCCTGCGGGGTAGAGCAAAACGATATTTTAGAACCAAGAAAAAATTTGGCATGACTTTCCCTAAAAATAGGACCAAAAAGAATGCTTAATGCCAAAATTCTCGCCGAAACGGAAATGAATCAACATTCTGGCAAAATATTGGCAACTATCACATTTCAAATACCAGTACACCTCCAAACACAAACACATATGCAACACCACAAACATATGCAACACCACGAACATACATAGATCTAGCTAGGCCATAAAAAGTGCATGTGCACATTGTTGTAGGGAGAACAACATAAATATAGCTTCCCCCCTTACTTACCTATCAAAACAAGGTAATTTAACCACTTAAATTGAATGAATCTATGGTGGAAATGAGGTGAAAAAGAGGAGGCACCCGAGACAAGGAGGAGGTGGAGAGAATGAAGTGGGGAGAAAGTGAGTGTGGGTAGGAGAGGCTGTCCAAAATATCTTGTTGCTGCCCACTTACTAATGGTGCACCAACTCTAGATGCGCCATTAGTATGTTTGTACAGGCGCAGTAGTAAAAAAAAACTTTTTATACTAATGGCGCACCTTGGGCCTGGTGCGCCATTACTAGTTACAACTACTAATGGCGCACCGCGGGCAGGATGCGCCATTAGTATGTTTGGACAGGCGCACTAGTTAAAAAAAATTTGATACTAATGGCGCACCCTGGCCCAGGTGCGCCATTAGTAGTTTCAACTACTAATGGCGCACTGTCTCCGGATGCGCCATTAGTATGTTTGGACAGGCGCACTAGTTAAAAAAAAATTTGATATTAATGGCGCACCCCGGGACTGGTGCGCCATTAGTAGTTTCAACTACTAATGGCGCACTGTCTCTGGATGCGCCATTAGTATGTTTGGACAGGCGCACTAGTTAAAAAAATATATACTAATGGCGCACCCTGTGCATGGTGCGCCATTAGTAGTTTCAACTACTAATGGCGCACTTTGTCTGGATGCGCCATTAGTATGTTTGGACAGGCGCACTAGTTAAAAAAAAATTTATACTAATGGCGCACCCTGGCCCAGGTGCGCCATTAGTAGTTTCATCTCTAATGGCGTGTCAGAAGGTGGTGCGCCATTAGTATATACTAATGGCGCACTGCTTGTGTGGTGCGCCATTAATGTCAATCCCATCTATAGCCCTTTTTCTAGTAGTGGTGACCCGTCAGCGGGTACTCTCAACTTTCCGTCTTTCTTACGGTCTTCTCTGTGCCATCGCATCGCCTTGGCATGCTCTTTGTTTTGGAAGAGACGTTTCAACCGTGGTATTATAGGAGCATACCACATCACCTTGGCAGGAATCTTTTTCCTGGGGCGCTCGCCCTCGACATCACCAGGGTCATCGCGGCTGATCTTATAGCGCAATGCACCGCATACCGGGCACGCGTTCAAATCCTCGTACTCTCCGCGGTAGAGGATGCAGTCATTAGGGCATGCATGTATCTTCTGCACCTCTAACCCTAGAGGGCAGACACCTTCTTTGCTTCGTACGTACTCTCGGGCAATTCCTTGTCCTTTGGAAGCATATTCTTTATCATTACCAGCAACTTTCCAAATCCCTTGTTAGATACACCATTCTCTGCCTTCCATTGCAGCAATTACAGTGTGGTGCCCAACTTTTTCTTGTCACCTTCGCAATTCGGGTACAACAATTTCTTGTGATCCTCTAACATGCGCTGCAACTTCTTCTTCTCCAAATCACTTGCGCAGTTTCTCTTTGCATCGGCAATGGCCCGACCTAGATAATCAGCGGGCTCATCTGATGCCTCTTCTTCAGCTTCTTCATGCATTGTCGGCTCAGCTTCTTCCCCCATTACCGGCTCAGCTTCTTCCCCCATTGTCGTATCATCGTATTCAGGGAACCCATGTCCAGGATAGCTGTCGTCCTCCTCCTCTTCTTCATTGTCTTCCACCATAACCCCTCTTTCTCCGTGCTTGGTCCAAACATTATAGTAGGGCATGAAACCGGACTCAAACAGGTGGATGTGAATGGTTCTTACGTTAGAGTAATTGTGATCATTCTTACAACCAGCACATGGACAAGGCATAAAACCATCTGCCTGCTTGTTTGCCTCAGCCGCAAGCAAAAAAGTATGCACGCCATTAATGAACTCGGGAGAGCATCGGTCATCGTACATCCATTGTCGGCTCATCTTCATTACACAACACCGAAAAGACCAAATTAATACAAGTTCATACAACACTTAAATGCAACAAACAAATAACTCTCTAGCTAAAGCATTTAAATGCAACAACAAATGCGATCAAGATTGCAACTAAGGTAACAATTGATCCAACAGCATAATGATACCAAGCCTCACTATCAATGGCATATTTTCTAATCTTTATAATCTTCAAGCACATTTTCTCCATCTTGATCTTGTGATCATCGACGACATCGGCAACATGCAACTCCAATTCCATCTTCTCCCCCTCAATTCTTTTCAATTTTTCTTTCAAATACTTGTTTTCTCTTTCAACTAAATTTAACCTCTCGACAATAGGGTCGGTTGGAATTTCCGGTTCACATACCTCCTAGATAAAAATATCTATGTCAACTTGATGGGCATAATTTGTCATAAACACGAAATGGAACAAATAGTTTTAAAAGAGAATATACCACATCCGAATCATAACACGGACGAGGGCCGACAGGGACAGATATCAAAACCATGGCACTATGTATAACAAACAACGTACGGGTAAGATAATTATACGAGTAACTATATATCCAAATCACACAAACATGAATTTTTTATATAAAAAATTCATGAACAAGAGGCTCACCACAAGGTGGTGCTAGCGACGGGACGGTGCGGGCGATCGACGGTGGTTACGATGGATATTTAGAAGGCATTAAGTAAACCACACCTACATATGCAAACTAAGTGTTATTTTGACCTCAAATTGCATATAGATCAAATAATACCACATATAATTCCTCCCAAATTACTAAAACCCAAAAATTAATCACTATATAAACCATTGCAAGAGCTAATCTAGCAATGAGAGATGAAAGGACAAAGTTGCTAACCTTTGTGATCATTTGAATGGATGGGGGCCTTCAAATCTTGACAAAATTTGTGATGAGCTCGAGAGGAAGGGAAGAACAGAGGAGAGGGGAAAGGGGGAAGAACAGAGCGTGGGTGGATGAAGGGTTTATATAGGACGACCTTTAGTACCGGTTCGAGGAACAAACCGGTACTAAAAGTGCTGGAGGGGGCCCAGACTGACAATATCCTGCCACCACTCTCTTTAGTACCGGTTCGTGGCACGAACCAGTCCCAAAAGTTCGGCAAGAACTGGTACTAATGAGATCGGCCCGCCTAGCCGTTGGAACCGGCACTAATGGACGCATTAGTGCCAGCTCAAATTCAAACCGGTACTAATGATCTGAACATTTGACCCTTTTTCTACTAGTGTATGCTTCTCCACACATAACTCATGCCCTGCTTTGGTTCAGCAGTGAGAACATTACCAGCCGGAAAATATTTCGCCCGGAGGACCTGTGCACATAGTGATTCTGGGGACTGGATTAGGCGCCATCCTTGCTTTGCCAGCATTGCCATGTTGAAGGAATGGAGATCCCAGAAACCGAGGCCACCTTCCTTCTCCGATAGCTTCATTCTCTCCCACCCAACCCATTGCATTTTATTTTCCTCCTCTTGTTTATTCCACCAATAGTGGCATATTAGCTGGCTTATCTCATCACAGAGTGACTTTGTGAGGTCGAAACAAGCCATGGCATAGGTTGGTATCGCCTGAGCCACAGCTTTGATGTAGACCTCCTTGCCCGCCATAGACATGCACCTTTCCTAGCCACTGTGGAGCTGACTTACAATGCTATCCTTGATATATGAAAAACATTTTTTCTTTGATTTCCCCACATAAGTTGGCAGTCCCAAATATTTACCTCCATCAGCGATCGTTCCCAACTATAGCTCTTGCATGATTAAGTTCTTAAAGTTTTGGCTAGCATTGGCACTAAACATAACCGAGGACTTCTCATGGTTTATCATCTGTCCCGAACATTCCTCATATGCTTGCAGTATGCTATTAACGGCTTGGACACTCTGGATGTTGGCCTCCATGACTAGCAGAGAATCATCGGCAAACAGTAGGTGATTGACTCTTGGGGCTGTAGCAGCTAGTTTAATCCCTCGGATCTGATTATCCTCATCCGCTTTATGAAGCAAAGCTGAGAAGCCTTCATCACAAATTAGGAATAGGTAGGGGGATATGGGGTCGCCCTGCCTTAGTCCTCTTCCCGGGACAACCACATCTGATATGTCGCCGTTGACACGGAAACGATATGAAACCGTTGTGATGCACTTCATAACCAACTGCACAAAAGCATCCGCAGAGCCCAACCTCCTCATCATCCCTTCCAAGAAAGGCCATTCAACTCTATCGTACGCTTTGCTCATATCCAGCTTAAGGGCCATGAGGACCTCCTTCCCTTTTCTCTTCCTTCTCATATAGTGTGTCATCTCATAAGCAAGAATGGTGTTATCCGAGATCAACCGTCCCGGGACGAAGGCACTCTGGTTTGCAGAAATAATCTCATCCAAGATCAGTTTGAGCCGGTTTGCAAGCACCTTTGATACAAGCTTATATACGGCATTGCAGAGGCAAATAGGGCATAGATCCTTTATCTGATCAGGGTTCCAAACCTTTACCACAATTGTTTCATTCCATCCCTCAGGTATACTGCCACCTCAACACGTTTAACACTTCATGTACCACAGCTTCGCTCACCGTACTCCAGAACCACTTGTAGAACACGGCCGGCATACCATCTGCACCCGGTGCCTTGAGGTCCCCCATTTCATCCAGTGCCTTCCCGATTTCCTTCTCCGTGTACTCGATGCACAAAATCTTATTCATTTGCCGGGTCACCCCAGGTGAAACCGCCTCAAGCACACTATTTAGATTTATACCTGCCATGGGGGTAAACAAGTTAGAGAAATGATTAGTTATAAGTGACTTCAACCCTTCCTCTCCTTGAACCTCAATATGGTTCTTGCGTTTTCTGTCTAAGGCAAATTTGTGGAAAAACTCAGTGTTTCTATCTCCCTTCACTAGCCAACCAGTATGTGCCCTCTGTTTCCAGAAGATTTCAAGCTGCTCCTCAAGACGTTCAAGCTTGAAAGTAGCACTTGTTCCCTCTGAATCGCAGTTTCTGTGAGATCCCCTCTCCGGCACCTCTCTAATTCCTCTTTGAGCTTCTTAATACGCTTTTGCAAGTCACCCAGTACATCTCTGCTCCATTCATCAAGATCTCGTGATACACACTTGAGCCGCTACGCCACCTTACACTCCCCTGTACTCCCCGCTTTCTCCCACGCATTCACCACTATCTCCTCACATCCATCCTCCAGCAGCCACCTGCTACCTCTGGAGCACTGCGTTGGTTTTCCCTTGAAGAGGAAAGGGTGATGCAGCAAAGTAGCGTAAGTATTTCCCTCAGTTTTTGAGAACCAAGGTATCAATCCAGTAGCAGGCTACGCGCGAGTCACTCGCACCTACACAAAACAAATAAATCCTCGCAACCAATGTGATAAGGGGTTGTCAATCCCTACACGGTCACTTACGAGAGTGAGATCTGATAGATATGATAGGATAATATTTTTGGTATTTTTGTGATAAAGATGCGAAGTAAAATAAAAGCAAAGTAAAAAAAGCAAAGGAAATAACTAAGTATTGGAAGGTTAATATGATGAAGATAGACCCGGGGGCCATAGGTTTCACTAGTGGCTTCTCTCGAGAGCATAAGTATTTTACGGTGGGTGAACAAATTACTGTTGAGCAATTGACAGAATTGAGCATAGTTATGAGAATATCTAGGTATGATCATGTATATAGGCATCACGTCCGAGACAAGTAGACCGACTCCTGCCTGCATCTACTACTATTACTCCACACATCGACCGCTATCCAGCATGCATCTAGAGTATTAAGTTCATAAGAACAGAGTAACGCCTTAAGCAAGATGACATGATGTAGAGGGATAAATTCATGCAATATGAAAAAAAAACCATCTTGTTATCCTTGATGGCAACAATACAATACGTGCCTTGCTGCCCCTACTATCACTGGGAAAGGACACCGCAAGATTGAACCCAAAGCTAAGCACTTCTCCCATTGTAAGAAAGATCAATCTAGTAGGCCAAACCAAACTGATAATTCGAAGAGACTTGCAAAGATAACCAATCATACATAAAAGAATTCAGAGAAGATTCAAATATTGTTCATAGATAAACTTGATCATAAACCCACAATTCATCGGTCTCAACAAACACACCTCAAAAGAAGATTACATCGAATAGATCTCCACGAGAGAGGGCGAGAACATTGTATTAAGATCCAAAAAGAGAGAAGAAGCCATCTAGCTAATAACTATGGACCCGAAGGTCTGAGGTAAACTACTCACACTTCATCGGAGGGGTTATGGTGTTGATGTAGAAGCCCTCCGTGATGGATACCCCCTCCGGCGGAGCTCCGGAACAGGCCCCAAGATGGGATCTCGTGGGTACAGAAGGTTGCGGCGGTGGAATTAGTTTTTTGGCTCTGTCTCTGATCGTTTGGGGGTACGTAGGTATATATAGGAGGAAGGAGTACGTCGGTGGAGCAACAGGGGGCCCACGAGGGTGGAGGGCTTGCCCTGGGGGGGTAGGCGCGCCCCCCTACCTCGTGGCCTCCTCCTTTATTTCTTGACGTAGAGTCCAAGTCTCCTGGATCTTGTTCGTTCTGAAAATCACGTTCCCGAAGGTTTCTTTCTGTTTGGACTCCGTTTGATATTCCTTTTCTGTGAAACTCTGAAATAGGCAAAAAAACAGCAATTCTGGGCTGGGCCTTCGGTTAATAGGTTAGTCCCAAAAATAATATAAAAGTGAATAATAAAGCCCAATAATGTCCTAAACAGTAGATAATATAGCATGGAGCAATCAAAAATTATAGATACGTTGGAGACGTATCACCACCTCGCCTCGAAACACTTATTGAGATTGCTTGGTCTTGGTCGAGGCCGCTTTGTTGCATGATACGTCTCCATCGTATCTATAATTTTTTATTGTTCCATGCCAATATTATTCAAGTTTCATATACTTTTGGCAACTTTTTATATTATTTTTGGGACTAACATATTGATCCAGTGCCCAGTGCCAGTTCCTGTTTGTTGCATGTTTTATGTTTCGCAGAAACCCCATATCAAACGGAGGCCAAATGGGATAAAAACGGACGGAGAATTATTTTGGAATATTTGTGATTTTTGGGAAGTAAAATCAACGCGAGACGGTGCCCGAGGTGGCCACGAGGGTGGGGCCCACGCCCACTCCAAGCAGGCGCGCCCCTGACCCTCGTGGGCCACCCTTAAGGCGGTTGATGCCCTTCTTCGGCCGCAAGAAAGCTAATTTTTTGAAAAAGATCTGGGCGAAGGTTTCAATCCAATCGGAGTTACGGATCTCCATATATACACGAAACGGTGAAAGGGCAGCAGAAGAGAACGGAGAAACAGAGAGAGACAGAGAGACAGATCCAATCTCGGAGGTGCTCTCGCCCCTCCCATGCTATGGAGGCCAAGGACCAGAGGGGAAACCCTTCTCCCATCTAGGGAGGAGATCAAGGAAGAAGAAGAAGAAGAAGAAGAAGGGGCCCCTCTCCCCCTCTCTTCCGTTGGCGCCGAAACGCTGCCGTGACCACCATCATCATCACCGCGATCAACACCAACACCTCCGCCATCTTCACCAACATCTCCATCACCTTCCCCCCTCTATCTACAGCGGTCCACTCTCCCGCAACCCGTTGTACCCTCTACTTGAACATGGTGCTTTATGCTTCATATTATTATCCAATGATGTGTTGCCATCCTATGATGTCTGAGTAGATTTTCGTTGTCCTATCGGTGGTTGATGAATTACTATGATTGATTTAATTTTCTTGTGGTTATGTTGCTGTCCTTTGGTGCCCATCATATGAGCGCGCGCGTGGATCACACCATAGGGTTAGTTGTATGTTGATAGGACTATGTATTGGAGGGCAAGAGTGACAAAAGCTTCAACCTAGCATAGAAATTGATGCATACGGGATTGAAGGGGGACCAATATATCTTAATGCTATAGTTGGGATTTACCTTAATGAACGTTAGTAGTTGCGGATGCTTACTAATAGTTCCAATCATAAGTGCATAGAATTCCAAGTAAGGGATGACATGCTAGCAGTGGCCTCTCCCACATGAAACTTGCTATCGGTCTAGTAAAGTAGTCAATTGCTTAGGGACAATTTCGCAACTCCTACCACCACTTTTCCACACTCGCTATATTTACTTTATTGTGTCTTTATCTAAACAGCCCCTAGTTTTTATTTACGCGCTCTTTATTATCTTGCAAACCTATCCAACAACACCTACAAAGTACTTCCTCAAACCCTCGATGCTCGTTATGTGACAGATATTATGTACTACTTTGATAATCCAGAGAAAACCCCATTCAATTTGGTAATGGGAGTAACGTTGGATCAACGTGAATACTTTAGGGATTATCGCTTGACACAAAAAGGGAAACTATTATGGGATCAAATTTATATTTTGAAGTGGTATGCTCGGCAAGTATGCTTGAGTTATGATTATACTTGTTGCTCTAGGATGAAGGCTCCACACCTCCCCTTTTCATGCAAATTTAATGATAATGAAACCTTAGCTTCTTATGCTAATGGTATATATGATTACTATGATGTTGAACAAATTGAAGAATTTGTTGCTTTTAAGGGTGCTTATGAAATTGAATCTTTGTTTGAAAAGTATGAAGCTTTTGATGATGATGTTTATAGGCCTGAAAATTTTGCTATATTGAAATATTGCTATGATAATTATGAATATAATTCCTATATTGATGCGCTTATTGAGAAAGTCTCCGCTGTCCAAGAAGAGACTAATATTTTGCAGGAGACTATGGAAGAAGAAATTGATGAAACTGTGAGCTCATTGGATGAAAAAGATGATGAGGAGAGCGAAGAACAAAAGGGGGGAGAGCGGACTAGCTACCCGTGCCCACCTTCTAATGAGAGTAACTCTTCAACTCATACATTGTTTAATTTCCCTTCGTGCTTACCGAAGGATGATTGCTATGATGATTGTTATGATCCCGTTGATTCTCTTGAAATATCCCTTTTTGATGATGCTTGCTATGCTTGTGGCCAAGATGCCAATATGAATTATGCTTATGGAGATGAACTTGCTATAGTTCCTTATGTTAAACATGAAATTGTTGCTATTGCACCCACACATGATAGTCCTATTATCTTTTTGAATTCTCCCGACTACACTATATCGGAGAAGTTTGCACTTATTAAGGATTACATTGATGGGTTGCCTTTTACCGTTGCACATGATGATTTTGATGAATATAATATGCATGTGCTTGCTGCTCCTACTTGCAATTATTATGAGAGAGGAACTATATCTCCACCTCTCTATGTTTCCAACACGATAAAAATTGCAAGAAACTGTTTATACTATGCATTGGCCTTTACTATGTGTGCATGAATTGTTCTTTTATGACATGCCGATGCATAGGAAGAGAGTTAGACTTCGTTGTTACATGATATCTGTTGCCGTGTGCTCACTACTAAATGCCAAATCATTGCTAATTAAAGTTGGCTTTGATATACCTTGGGATCCGGGTGGATTCACTACTTGAGCACTATATGCCTAGCTTAATGGCTTTAAAGAAAGCTCTGCCAGGGAGACAACCCGGAAGTTTTAGAGAGTCATTTATTTCTTTTGAGTGCTTTCATATAGTTTAAAAACAACAAAAATAAAGAGGGGAACCCAAAACTTTTTCAAAAAGAAAAGCGAAAGTGAGAAAGACGAGCATTGTTGAAGTGGGAGCTACCCTTGAACTTTGTTCATGCTCACGGAAACTTTGTGAATCTTGATTACAGAAACTTTTCAAAAAAAATTATCCCCTTGTACAATTCCATTGTATTATAAAAATAATGTGCTAAGGTTTGCCTTTAGGATGTTTACAATGCTTGTTGGTTTGTACGGTGCAGGACAGAAACTTTGGCTATAGTGCGCTATTCTACATTTATTACTGGAATGTCAAATGGTTCTGATTCTTTTTGCACTATCTTTCTATACAAATTTTTTATGTTTCCTAATTTTGGCAGAATTTTTCAAGTATCAGAAGTATGGTGAATGTTCAGATTATTACAGACTGTTCTGTTTTAGACAGATTCTGTTTTTTGATGCATAGTTTGCTTGTTTTGATGAAACTATCAATTTATATCAGTGGATTAAGCCATGGAAAAGCTATATTACAATAGACACAATGCAAAAACAAAATATGAATTGGTTTGAAACAGTACTTAGAGTAGTGATTTGCTTTATTATACTAACAGATCTTACCGAGTTTTCTGTTGAAGTTTTGTGTGGATGAAGTGTTCAAGGATCGAGAAGGTCTCGATGTGAGAAGAAGGAAGAGAGGCAAGAGGTCAAGCTTGGGGATGCCCAAGGCACCCCAAGTAAATATTCAAGGAGACTCAAGCGTCTAAGCTTGGGGATGCCCCGGAAGGCATCCCCTCTTTCTTCAACAAATATCGGTATGTTTTCGGATTCGTTTCGTTCATGCGATATGTGCAAATCTTGGAGCGTCTTTTGATTTAGTTTTTATTTTTCTTTTATGCACCATGCTGGTATGAGATGGTCCTTGGTTGATTTATAGAATGCTCATTGCACTTCACTTATATCTTTTGAGTATGGCTTTATAGAATGCTTCATGTGCTTCACTTATATCATTTGAAGCTTGGATTGCCTATTTCTCTTCACATAGAAAACCGCCATTTGTAGAATGCTCTTTTGCTTCACTTATATTTGTTAGAGCGTGGGCATATCTTCTGTAGAAAGAATTAAACTCTCTTGCTTCACTTATATCTATTTAGAGAGATGACAGGAATTGGTCATTCACATGGTTAGTCATAAAATCCTACAGAAAACTTGTAGATCACTGAATATGATATGTTTGATTCCTTGCAATAGTTTTGCGATATAAAGAAGGTGATATTAGAGTCATGCTAGTGGGTGGTTGTGGATTGTAGAAATACTTGTGTTGAGGTTTGTGATTCCCGTAGCATGCACGTATGGTGAACCGTTATGTAAAGTTGGAGTGAGGTATTTATTGATTGTCTTCCTTATGAGTGGCGGTCAGGGACGAGCGATGGTCTTTTCCTACCAATCTATCCCCCTAGGGGCATGCATAGTAGTACTTTGCTTCGAGGGCTAATAAAATTTTGCAATATGTATATGAGTTCTTTATGACTAATGTGAGTCCATGGATTATACGCACTCTCACCCTTCCATCATTGCTAGCCTCTTCGGTACCGTGCATTGCCCTTTCTCACCTCGAGAGTTGGTGCAAACTTCGCCGGTGCATCCAAACCCCGTGATACGATACGCTCTATCACACATAAGCCTCATTATATCTTCCTCAAAACAGCCACCATACCTACCTATCATGGCATTTCCATAGCCATTCCGAGATATATTGCCATGCAACTTCCATCATCATCATATACATGACTTGAGCATTTATTGTCATATTACTTTGCATGATCGTAAGATAGCTAGCATGATGTTTTCATGGCTTGTCCGTTTTTTGATGTCATTGCTACGCTAGATCATTGCACATCCCGGTACACCGCCGGAGGCATTCATATAGAGTCATATCTTTGTTCTAGTATCGAGTTGTAATATTGAGTTGTAAGTAAATAAAAGTGTGATGATCATCATTATTAGAGCATTGCCCCAGTGAGGAAAGGATGATGGAGACTATGATTCCCCCACAAGTCGGGATGAGACTCCGGACGAAAAAATAATTAAAAAAAAGAGAGAGAAAGGCCAAAAAAAGAGAAGGCCCAAAAAAAGAGAAAAAAAAAACAAAAAATGAGAGAAAAAAGAGAGAAGGGGCAATGTTACTATCCTTTTACCACACTTGTGCTTCAAAGTAGCACCATGTTCTTTATATGGAGAGTCTCTTGAGTTATCACTTTCATATACTAGTGGGAATTTTCATTATAGAACTTGGCTTGTATATTCCAACGATGGGCTTCCTCAAATGCCCTAGGTCTTCATGAGCAAGCAAGTTGGATGCACACCCACTTAGTTTCAGTTTGAGCTTTCATACACTTATAGCTCTAGTGCATCCGTTGCATGGCAATCCCTACTCCTCACATTGACATCAATTGATGGGCATCTCCATAGCCCGTTGATTAGCCGCGTCGATGTGAGACTTTCTCCTTTTTTGTCTTCTCCACATAACCCCCATCATCATATTCTATTCCACCTATAGTGCTATGTCCATGGCTCACGCTCATGTATTGCGTGAGGGTTGAAAAAGCTGAAGTGCATTAAAAAGTATGAACCAATTGCTCGGCTTGTCATCAGGGTTGTGCATGATTTGAATATTTTGTGTGGTGAAGATGGAGCATAGCCAGACTATATGATTTTGTAGGGATAACTTTCTTTGGCCTTGTTATTTTCAAAAGACATGATTGCTTTATTAGTAGGCTTGAAGTATTATTGTTTTTATGTCAAATGATAGACTATTGCTTTGAATCACTCGTGTCTTAATATTCATGCCATGACTAGATAAATGATCAAGATTATGCTAGGTAGCATTCCACATCAAAAATTATCTTTTTTATCATTTACCTACTCGAGGACGAGCAGGAATTAAGCTTGGGGATGCTGATACGTCTCCGTCGTATCTATAATTTTTTATTGTTCTATGCCAATATTATTCAACTTTCATATACTTTTGGCAACTTTTTATATTATTTTTGGGACTAACATATTGATCCAGTGCCCGGTGCCAGTTCCTGTTTGTTGCATGTTTTATGTTTCGTAGAAACCCCATATCAAACGGAGTCCAAACGGGATAAAAACGGACGGAGAATTATTTTGGAATATTTGTGATTTTTGGGAAGTAAAATCAACATGAGACGGTGCCCGAGGTGGCCACGAGGGTGGGGCCCACGCCCACTCCAGGCAGGCGCGCCCCTGACCCTCGTGGGCCACCCTTAAGGCGGTTGATTCCCTTCTTCGGCCGCAAGAAAGCTAATTTTTGGAAAAAAATCTGGGCAAAGGTTTCAATCCAATCGGAGTTACGGATCTCCATATATACACGAAATGGTGAAAGGGCAGCAGAAGAGAACGGAGAAACAGAGAGAGACAGAGAGACAGATCCAATCTTGGAGGGGCTCTCGCCCCTCCCATGCCATGGAGGCCAAGGACTAGAGGGGAATCCCTTCTCCCATCTAGGGAGGAGGTCAAGGAAGAAGAAGAAGAAGAAGGGGCCACTCTCCCCCTCTCTTCCGGTGGGGCCGGAACGCTGCCGTGACCACCATCATCATCACCGCGATCTACACCAACACCTCCGCCATCTTCACCAACATATCCATCACCTTCCCCCCTCTATCTACAGCGGTCCACTCTCCCGCAACCCGCTGTACCCTCTACTTGAACATGGTGTTTTATGCTTCATATTATTATCCAATGATGTGTTGCCATCCTATGATGTTTGAGTAGATTTTCGTTGTCTTATTGGTGGTTGATGAATTACTATGATTGATTTAATTTGCTTGTGGTTATGTTGTTGTCCTTTGGTGCCCATCAACCTAGCATAGAAATTGATGCATACGCGATTGAAGGGGGACCAATAATATCTTAATGCTATGGTTGGGTTTTACCTTAATGAACGTTAGTAGTTGCGGATGCTTGCTAATAGTTCCAATCATAAGTGCATAGAATTCCAAGTAAGGGATGACATGCTAGCAGTGGCCTCTCCCACATGAAACTTGCTATCGGTCTAGTAAAGTAGTCAATTGCTTAGGACAATTTCGCAACTCCTACCATCACTTTTCCACACTCGCTATATTTACTTTATTGTGTTTTAACTAAACAGCCCCTAGTTTTTATTTACGCGCTCTTTATTATCTTGCAAAGCTATCCAACAACACCTACAAAGTACTTCTAGTTTCATACTTGTTCTAGGTAAAGCGAACGTTAAGCGTGCGTAGAGTTGTATCGGTGGTCGATAGAACTTGAGGGGATATTTGTTCTACCTTTAGCTCCTCGTTGGGTTCGACACTCTTACTTATCGAAAGAGGCTACAATTGATCCCCTATACTGTGGGTTATCACTGCACCATTGACAGCTAAAATTACTGGTCTGTGGTCAGAGTGTTCAGGGCACCCATTGATCACCTTATAGCCAGGGAAACGTGCACACCATTCTGCATTAGCCACGGCCCTATCAAGATGTTGACGGATATATCCTTCAACACGGAAATTATTATTATGCCAAGTAAAAATGTCTCCCTCAAAGCCGAGGTCATTTAGATTACAAAAATTTAAAGCATCTCGAAAGCGACTCATATAGACTTGCGCTTTGGGCAGCCTTCCCTGTTTCTCAAAGCTATAAAGGATTTCATTAAAATCACCCATACACACCCACGGCAACTTCTCCTGGAGATGCAGTGTTCTCATGAGCCTCCACGTCTCCTCCTTCAGTTCTGTGTTTGGTTGTCCATATATCCCTGTAAGTCGCCATTTGAATCCGTCCTCCCCAGTGATAGTAACATCAATGTGCGAGCGTCCCAACCATCGCAAACTGAGGTTTATTTCCCTTTTCCATAACATAGCCAAACCACCACTCTTGCCATCACACTCCCTGAAAACAATATGGGGCATTTTCAAGGTGTATCTAAGCCTCTCCACTTTATTTTTATTCAGCTTTGTTTCTGAAAGGAATAAAACATCGGGGTCCTCCTTCTTCTGGAGCTCCAGAAGACCACGAACTGCCGGCCCATTCCCCAAACCCCGGCAGTTCCATGCCACAATCTTCATTGAGATTCGCAGGGCCGACCAGGCAGCCCCGCGCTCATCGACGTGCTATCTTCAGCTTGGCCTTCTGTCTCTCCCATGCACTGCTGGTTGTTCATATCTCTCTTCTGTTTTTCCTTCTCATATTCCTCATCTTGCACCCATTTCCTTTCCGTCTAGCTCCATTTCAGTGACTTCCCTCTTTCTTCTACCCCCCTACTGCACCATATTCTGTCCATCACCGCTCTTGGCCATGGTTTTCCCTTCTCTTCCCTTGACCTTCTTATACCGCCCCCCGGCCCTGTCATGCTTCTCCCCCTGTACTTTGTCTTTCTCATGAGCGCGTACATCAATCAACATGGCCGTCCTTTGCATGGCCTCGGCCTCCATACCCACCCTGTCTCCCACGTCCATTTCACTGTCCTGTCGTCCCTCATGTTGAGTATTGGACCCAACAGTACCCTTCTCTATCCGGTTTGCACTTATTGTCTCCCTCACCTCGCCCACAGGCTCACCTTGCACAGGAGCCATAGGCTTCTGTTGTGTGGATTCGGTTGTCGTACCAAGGGGATCAGACCCCTTTTTCCCTCCAATCTCTTGTGTTGTGTGAGTTTGCTGTAGCAGCCTCTTCTCTTTCTCCACTGGAAATGTGAGGCATTTTGGCGTACCGGCATGGCGTACTGCACCACCCTTCTTCATAGGACTCGTCACCTCCTGGCCCCTCTCCTCCTCCTCAGCCATGTCAGCCCAGCTCTTACTCTCTTTCTGCCACGAGGGGGCATCACTGCCAGAGACGGAGCGTCCTTTCCAGGCCCCCATACATCTGTTGCTAGTGCAGCGACTACCAGTCATGGACCTGCTATCACCCCATTTCCCCCTAGCTTCCGCCCCTCCCCTCCTAGGCATAAACGCCCTTAACCATGGACCGAACTGCTTCTTCTCGCCCTTCTTTAGTTTCACACCACATGCTTTATCAATATGGCCTATAATACCACAAACATAGCAGAAATCTGGGAGGTACTCATACTCAAAAGGGCACAAATTATTGTCCTCGACTTCCTCATCTTTCTCCCGTGGGGTCTCCATCAAGGTACCTTCATCTTCTTTCTCCTCGTCCAGTATGAACCCCCACATTAGTGGTGCCTTGATATTCATCCTGACCTTAATCTTCAGGAACTTTCCCACTGCTTTCCCATCTCACTATAAAAAAATACACTTCCGTGATGATACGTGTTTGTCACAGTAAGTCGCATTTTCTGTCATGCATGTACATCCATGACAAATTTATGACAGAATCAAGATAGTCATACCTGTGCTGTCGTAGAAGTGTTCCATGACATTGCCAAAATTATCATCACGGAAGTGTCCACTTCCATGACGATAAATCGCGCGTCACAGAAGTGCTTTCATCAAGGGTGACCGACACGTGGCATCCACCGTAACGGAACGCCGTTAAGCTATTGGGTCGGGTTTTGGATCCAATAACCCGTTAACAGCCCCGACCAATGGGGATTTTCCACGTGTAAAATCATCATTGGCTGGAGGAAACACGTGTCGGCTCATCGTTGGGGCAGATGTCATCCACTCATTGGACGGAAGGCGCCTATGATACGTCGACACATGGCACGGCCCAACAGAGGCCCATTCCTGTGAAAGGGCCGGCCCATTTGACTTGGTCAAAAGGTGGCGGGCCGGCCCATGGAAAGCCTGTTAACGGCCTGTTCGCATATAGCCCATTTACAGCCCGCTAACCCAAGGCCCATTACGCCCTATCCGAATTAGGCCCAGTAGCGTCATTTGGGCCATCCAATATAATTCCAGCCCATTTTCACTTCTGGCCCATGAGGCCCTATGTAACTCTTGGCCTATTAACGGCCCGTGGTGAAACTGGCCCGTA
Organism: Triticum aestivum; assembly: GCF_018294505.1. NCBI lineage: Eukaryota > Viridiplantae > Streptophyta > Magnoliopsida > Poales > Poaceae > Triticum > Triticum aestivum. The sequence continues at coordinate 4,819,542 of NC_057805.1, forward strand.
ATGAACAGTGTATCACTTTACACCCATTAACGGCCCGTGGTGAAACTGGCCCGTAATGAACAGTGTATCACTTTATACCCATTAACGGCCCGTTATTCCGTTGGCCGTTTCCAGCCCATGTTATCTTTCGGCCTTCTCAGAGCCCATTTATTCTTGGGCTCATTTCCAGCATTCGTTTACTTACGGCCCGTTACTGTCATTTTCTTCTTGTGGGCCAAATTCAGCCCGTGGTTACAGTCGGCCCGTTTGTGGTCCGTTAATACGTTGGCCGTTTTCATAGCGTCATCAAATACGGCCTATTAACGATGGCCCGTTATGGTCGGCCCATGAACGGACGATTCCAACTCTACCCCATTTACGGCCATAATGCGGCATGTTATTGGCCCATGTTTGGCCAATCGATCATACGGCCCGTATAAGGCCCATTGATGATATGACCCGTAGAAGGCCCATTGTTTCTACGGCCCGTAGAAGGCCCATTGTTTCTACGGCCCGTAGAAGGCCTACTGTTTCTACGGCCCGTAGTAGGCCCACTGTTTCTACGGCCCGTAGGAGGCCCAGTGTCACTACAGTAAATATTAGCCCATGGTTATTGTGGCCTAGTTTTAAAAAATAGGTTATTGCAGCCACTAGCAAACTGCGGAAAAAGAACTGCACTGACTACAAGCAAACAAATAAACAAGACAACAAGGAAATAAATAAGCAAGCAACTTATGCTAGGCTATCACGGCTATTACACATATTACATCCACTGGGCATCAAAGTTCGCCACCAGTGCAAATATAGGGAACAAAGCAGCATATAAACGCCGCAGCAAAACAAGTCCAGAACTGAAACCACTTCAGAAGAGTTCAAGAAACAATATCCTGGGTACCCATAATGCTGGCAAGATGCTTAGCAAGCTTATTAACTTTCTCTTGTTTGGTGCTTAAATCCTCCAGCGCTTGCTGTTGCACAAGAAAGTACGCATCTGAATTCTGCAGGGACTTCCTCAGTCCTTCGGCTTCTTGCCGCAGCACAGCTGACTGATGCCTTTCAGCTTGTAGCTGTGACTGAAGAAGCTGAAGTGATTCAGGCAGCGAGTTCGAAGAGCTTGTGCCAGCGGTACTGGCCAGTAACTCGAACACTACATCAACGCAGGACTGTGGGGTTTTCTCACTGTCTACAAGATCGTTTTTATCACCTTTCTTGGAGACCTACAGGGTTGTCTCACTATCTTGGACCTTATCTGCATTACTTTCTCTACCATTGCATAGTGGGGTGTTCTTCTCCAATATTCTATTTGCATACTACAAGATAAACAAGCAGACACATCACAGGTTTAGCTTGTAGTATACGAAACTCATTTTGGTAAACCGGTTCAGTAGTAAGGTGGACAGGATAATAGCATGAAACAAACATATATCTATGTACTGTGGTCACTGTATTGTCCATGTCATTCTAGTTTATGTTCCCTAATCAAGATAGAGACACAGTTCAACTCATATATTTTTAAGACACGGCAGCATAGACAGAATATAAGTGTGAGAAACTACACGGCATTGGCAGCACTTGTAATGTGCATCACATGAGAACATAACTATTTATACAACTTAAGCTGAAATCAACATAGAGCAAGAAGTTAGAACAGCAATCCAGTTAAAGAAATAGGTTTAAAACATACCTGTTGCGCCATTGGAGTTTCAATTGGATCCTTCAAATTCGAAAGTAGTTGGTATGAGTAAATACAGTGATGCAACAGCAAAGGAGTGTGGACCATAGCTACGGAATCTGACATGAGAACAGTTGCTCTTCTGCTTTAAACGTGGAGTTTGGGTTAGCTGTGGTGGTCTTCGTGCTTTGGGCACTGCAGTAGCTTTACAAACTGCTCGTGTGGGGGTACTCTGTGGTGGACATGGTGCTTTGTCAACTATAAGTGGGTTACTATCCACTGGGGTTGCGGTTAGATGGGTTGTAGCTGGTTCTCTGCCCAACGGTGTAAGTGTGCAATCTGGAAGAGTCTCGATTATGTGTGGTGGGGCTAGTTTGTGGGCCAGTACAACCATGGTTCTATCTGCATCGATGGGTAGCACTGTCTTTTGTGAAGAACGGGTTTTTGCCCCCTTAGATACTGCCATCACCCCCTCCAATTCAAATGGCTGATAAACAAGAAAACAAATTGAACGTACAAACATTGTATGATAGACAGATGTGGTAATTCACATATATGTTGTCTAACCAAACAGGACAGCATGACACAATTTCACATATATGATGCCTAACTAAACAGGATAGCATGACACAGTTTCATATATATGATGGATAACTTAACAGGATATAATGGCATAATTCAACATATGATGAGTACCTAAACAGAATGACATGACAAAACTATATGATGTCTTTCTAAAATAGGTTGGGATGAAATAATTCACATACATGTTGTCTAAGTATACAGGATGGCATGATATAATTGACATAATTGATTCATATACTAAGCAGCTGGCACTCGCATGTATGATCTCTAAACTAAGCAGATAGAATTCAATATTGTGCATATGATGTCTAAACTAAGCAATGCAAGACACCATATGCATCATATGAGAAATATAAACATTGCAACTTAGAGCATACACCTCAGGTGGGATATAGGACTGGTCATCTGTCTCTGAATCCTCCTCTGAGGAGCTCCCTGTAACCATCGAGATATATGCTTCAACATGTACCATTGCCTGCTCTAAAGACCTTGTTTTCACTCCAGATTTTTCCATAACCAGCTCAAATGGCTGATACACATGAAGAGTAGTTCAATATACACAGATTGTCGACAAATGGAATACGTAATTGAAAAAAAGATGGCATGAGATAATTCACATATATGATGCCTGGCTCCATGGCGGTGCATAATTCACATATATGATAACTGGCTGAAAAACATGGCATTGCATAATTCACATATCTGATATAGAAAGCAAACAGGAGGCATTCACACAAAGCATGTCTAATCTAAGTAGATGGCATGGCAATGCAAGACACCATATGCATGATATGAGCAATATAACCCAGCCAAGTTAGAGCATGCACCTCGGGGGGGGGGGGGGGGGGAATACGACTGGTCATCTCTCTCTGAATCCTCCTGTGAGGAGCTATCTGTAACCAGCAAGAAATCTACATCGATAGGTAGCACTGACTGCTCAGAAGACCTTGTTTTCACTCCAGATTTTCCCATGACCGACTCAAATGGCTGATGCACAGGAAGAGTAGATGAATGTATAAACATTGTTGACAAATGGAATACATTATGGAAAAAATATGGCACAATACAATTCACATATACGATGACTGGCTAAACAGGATGGCATTGCATGATTCACGTATATGATGCTTGGCTAAAGAAGCTGGCATTGCATAATTTCCATATACTCCCTCCGTTCCTAAATATTTGTCTTTTTAGAGATTTCAAATAGACTACCACATACGGATGTATATAGACATATTTTAGAGTGTAGATTCACTCATTTTTTTCCGTATGTAGTCACTTGTTGAAATCTCTAAAAAGACAAATATTTAGGAATGGTGGGAGTATGATATAGAAACCAAACAGGTGGCATTCACACAAAGCAAATCTAAACTAAGCTGATGACATATAAGATGTATAATGTAAGCAATGCAAGGCGCCATATGCATGATATGACCAACATCAGCATGCCAGGTTAGAGCAAACACCTCAGGTGGTAAATAGGCGTGGTCGGCTCCTTCTGAATCTCCATCTGAACAGTTATCTTCCTCTGGAATACAATCTGGAAATGCAGGAGGGGGGCACTTCGCCCACCATGGAGCGGCGTCTGCATGACATTATATTCGCACGCAACGGTCTTCTATTTTTCTCTACATGTTCAGTACGATTGTGTACAATATCTGACATGCATAATAAAAAATAGTTAGATTTTGTAAGGCCTAAGGGGTGCATGCAAAAATCAAGACTGATGGTAGCAAACGAGTGGATGGATCCAAAACTAATGATAGCAGGTAGATTATAGCTTCAGTTTAAAAAGATAGACAATGGATCATCTATTGTTTGTTGCCCACCCAACATGAACCACATAGAAGACCCCAGATGAACCAGATAGTAGACAGATACTATTTGTTGTTGGCTCGATATGAGACCCATGGGCAATTCAAAACTCAAGATTGAACGATAAAGTAACAGGTAATAATAACTGATGTATAACGTAAGCAAACACGAAAGACTGCGACCTCTCTTCCGGAACTGTGTAGTCCTCAGGTTCATCTTCTCAGTCGATGATGGTAATGTAGTTGGCGTGGCTGCCGGCAACGGGGAAGACGATCTGAGGCGGCGAAAGGAAGTCTGCAGGGGGGATCTCTACTGCAGTGAACGCTTCTATCGATGGTGCACCTCAGGTGGGGTGGATGACGACACGGCAGGAGCAGGACATAACACACAGAGTTTTCTTTGACGCCTATCTGAAAATGAACTAAATCTGTAAAGGCTCCTTAGAATTGGAGGATTCTATAAACACAGGGACAGGAAAAACACAGGAATAGGATAGGAATGCACGTGCAAAACAGAGCATTTGGAAACACAGGGTTTCAGTCAACCTGGGTGTTTGGCTCACATGAATTGGAAGAACAGAGGAATGGAGAAACAAAGTGATGCAACGAGTGTACAACCTCTTTGGCATAGCCTTGTGGACCTTAGCATCATTGGGTTGGACGTGGAGGATGGTGATGATGCTGGTGTGACTGTCGGAGGCGGGGAAGAAGATCCAAGGCCTCTGGAAACGGCGCCGAGGGTACTGCTCCGCTGTGATGGACGATTCCGTCGTTGGAGCAGCTCCGCTAAGGTGTACGGCGACGAGGCTGCAGCATGACAAGACAGACAACGTTAATCTGAAGTGGGACCCTAATATCATCTGCAATAGATGATGTAAAATACATCACCAAAAAGTGCTAGATGTAAAACGCATCAGCCGCACCACGGCCGCTCCGACAGATGCTGTAAGTACTGTTCACTTTGAACTTAACTGAAGAAAATGAACTTCACAGTCGAAACTGAATTTTACTGTCGAAACTGATTGAACTAGTAACAGAGCATTGCAATAGATGTTTAGGGCGTTCGAGCACTAGTAGCAGAGAAGCAGTGATCTAAATCAGCAGACGCTCGAGCAGGGAACGCACTAGCAGAGAGCAAGTCGTGCAGTAGCACCGTGAGCGAGTGCTAAAGCAGCAACTCATGTAGCTGCCAGAGGTCGTGCAGCAGCAGCAGCAGCGCAAGCGAGAGCAAGAGCAGAGCAGCAGCACGAACGAAAGCAGGAGCAGTGCAGCAGCACGACCGACAGCAAGAACAGAGCCGCAGCGCGAGCGAGAGCCGGAGCAGCTGCAGCTAGTGCCGTTGTGGAAGTCGCCGCCGAGGAAGCAACAACATGGGGAGAGACGCCGTGGATGATGTGGCCGGCGACGGCGCCGTCGATGGAGACACGCCATGTCTGCTCGGTATCGAGCACCGGCAGCCCCGTGAGATCGAATAAAAGATAAAATGCAGCGGTGAGTGCAGAACCTCCTTGGTGGCGCCGAGTTGGCCTCGGCTTCATCGGAGGAATTGGTGAGGGTGCTGCGGTTCCGGTGGGGCAGGTCAAGACGGCGCTGTGGGGATTGAGGTGGCGTGATAGACGAGGCGAATGTCGGGGCAGCTCCTTGGAGGTGGAGGACGGGGCGGCTGATCCGGCGGGACGACGAGATCGACAACGGATCCTCATCCGGTGCGGTGGATGAGGGACGGCAAGCTGTTGCGGTGGGCGACGTAGTCGGGGAAGAGTCTCCGGCTGGGGGGCGGTCGGGAGGCCGACGGAGGAGTGTGGGGTTTCGCGGGTTTTGGCGGCCTCGGTGTACGAATGGGGGCGAAGGGGAGGGGGAGCCAAGCTTAGGGACACGCTTGTCCGAAATGTAGGGTAAGTTACCAGCGTACCCCCACCGGTTTTGACACCGCGACGTGGAGCTTCATTTCCGGCTGAGGGGTAGAAGGGGGATTTCGCGTGTCTGGGCTGCGGGAGCGATTTCGGATGAGGAGGGAGTTCTCGCGCGCGTCCAAATTTTGGGATAACAAGGCGCGACGCGGGTTGAAGAAGCGGGAGTTTCAAAGCAGGTGAGACAAAAGATACTCGAGCTTGAAAATTTCGGGATAACAAGGTGCGGATTCCTTGTTCGGCAGAACAAACTTAACGTGTAAAAAAACAATTCATACAAGACACAAGAGAGTCATGTCCCCTTTTACTATATTGCTATAGATGCCATTGAAAAAACTACAAGAAAATGTAAAAAAATCGGGAGAACAAGATTACCCTGCACAGTACCAAATCGATTCGCACTTCCCTCAACAGCAACAAAAAACAAATCAATTCCCACCAAAGAAAGAGTAATGTCCCTTTTTATATGATTACAGATGTCATGATCTCGAATTTCAATTTTTGAATCCACTTTATGTTGAATTCGAATATATCGTTAGGTGACCTTGCGGTTTATAATTGATGTAGTCATACATTTTGATCTTCCATCATATATGAACATTTTACTCCACCATGTGAACATATATATTGTCGTCTACCATATGGACTAAATTTGAATCAATTTTCCTTATTTGAATACGATTGTTTTCAAGTTATACAATAATTTAAATATTATCTTGATAACAAAAAACATACATATAGCAGTAATCATATTTCACTATGAACATGTACCATACGCTCTCCAATTCAAATATTTGTATCCATTTTATGTTGAATTCAAATCATAGTACATTATTGGTCTAGGTAGCGAGATGTTTGGGATAATCAAAACCCTGTTTTCATACGTATAATTTTTGGCTGAATTGGGACAAGTTTTGGTATAAGCCTCTTGCAAAACTGGAGATTCTCTCAACAAGCCTCGTGGTTCCGAGACGGAACGTGTCACCTTTGTGTGTGAAACGATATACGCTGCCTCCCCCCTGATTTTATTTACAGAGGCAACATAGAACTATATGAGTGCCCTGTTAAATTTTGGAATTATTTCGGGTTCATTTGGCCTTTTTATACATTAATTGAGTTTCTGGACTTTTAATGTGCATAATCTAAATATGAATTGCATGCACATGCTCCGGTGCACCAAAGTGGGTTGAAAAATCACATGTGTGTCCTTGGTTGAATTTCTAGGTCCCATGGAAGAAATGAGAATGAAATTCAAACATCTAGGTGTCATGACTCGGCTGTGAACATCCAGAAACTTTGATTTTAAATTCATGTAAATCCAAAACTCGCCTGCAAATCATGAAACTTGGCATGGTGTCATGTCATGGCACTAACATGTTGTGGTAAAAAATTGGGCCGATTTGGAAGCTCGTGGTTCTAAGAGGGAACGTGCCACCTTTGAGTGTGAAACGATATACGCTGCCCCCCTTAAGTTTCTTAACAAAGGCAACATAGAACTACATTAGTGCCCTGTTAAATTTTGGAATTATTCCGTGTTCGTTTGTCGTTTTTTATACATTAATTGAGTTTCTGGTCATTTAATGTGCATAAGTCAAATTTGAACTACAAGCACATGCTCTCGTGCACCAAAGTTGGTTGAAAAATCACATTTGTGTCCTCGCGTGAATTTCTAGGTCCCATGCAAGAAATGAGAATAAAATTAAAACATCTGGGCATCGTGGCTCGGCCGAGAACATTGAGAAACTTGGTTTTAAAATTCTTGTAAATCCAAAACACGTCTGAAAATCATGAAACTTGGCATGGATGTCATGTCATGGTACTACCATGTTGTGGTAAAAAAATTGGCCGAATAGGAACAGATTTTGGTATAAGCTTCTTGCAAACCGAAGCTTCTCTCAAGAAGGCTCGTGGTTCTGAGAGGGAACATGCCACCTTTGAGTGCGAAACGATATACGTTGTCCCCCTTGAGTTTATTTACAAAGGCAACATAGAACTACATGAGTGCCCTGTTAAATTTTTGAATTATTCCGGCTTCGTTTGGCCTTATTTACACATTAATTGAGTTTTTGGTCATTTAATGTGCATAATTCAAATTTGAACTACAAGCACATGCTCCCGTGCACCAAAGTTGGTTGAAAAATCACATTTGTGTCCTCGGGTGAATTTCTACTCCCTCCTTCCATCTATATAGGTCCTAATGCGTTTTTCGAGGCTAACTTTGACCAAACGTTAGAGAAATAATATATGACATGCAACTTACACAAAGCATACCTTCAAATTTGTATGTCAAAGGAGCTTCCAATAATATAATTTTCATAGTATACATCATGTGCTATTAATCTTGTCAATAGTCAAAGGCTGTCTTGAAAAACACATTAGGCCCTATATAGATGGAAGGAGGGAGTAGGTCCCAAGCAAAAAATGAGAATAAAATTCAAACATCTGGGCATCGTGGCTCGGTCGAGAACATTGAGAAACTTGGTTTTAAAATCATGAAACTTGGCATGGTGTCATGTCATGGTAGTACCATGCCGTGGTAAAAGAAATTGGCTGAATAGGAACAAATTTTGGTATAAGCTTCTTGCAAATCGGAACTTCTCTCAAGAAGGCTCGTGGTTCTGGGAGGGAACATGTCACCTTTGTGTGCATAATTCAAATTTGAAATACAAGCACATGTTCCAGTGCACCAAAGTTGGTTGAAAAATCACATGTGTATCCTCGGGTAAATTTCTAGGTTCCATGCAAGAAATGGGACATAGCCACGTCATTCTCGTCCATAAGTTTCTTGACGATGACGCCGGTCCTCTTCAACAAGGCACTGGTCTCCTCCTGCTGGTCTGCACTTCGGACGATCTTCTCCCTCAGCAGGTCGCGCTTGGCCCAGAGCCTCTCATTGCCCTCCCTTAGTTGCCGGATGACGCCGGTAGCCTGTTCAAACGAGGCTTTCATGTCGTCCTGCAACCTCGCCTAGCCGGAGATCTGATCCATCTGGCTATGGACGATCGCATGCATGCGCCTGTAACAATCGTCGCTTGCCCGCGAGAAATTTTCCCAGGCCGCCGCGGTGCGGCGGGACATCTCTGCTGCATTCGTGGCGCGGCGGGACATCTCTGCTGCTTCCGCGGCACGGCCGGACCAGTCTGCTGCATCGACGGCGCGGCGGGACCTCTGTGTTGCTTCAGCGGCGCGGCGGGACCTCCGTGCTGCTTCAGCGGCGCGGCGGGACCTCTGTGCTGCTTCAGCGGCGCGGCGGGACCTCTGTGCTGCTACTTCCGCGCGGGGGGACATGTCGGCTGCTCTCGCGGCGAGGCGGGACATCTCTCATGCTTCCGCTTCCATGCTCGCCTCTCCCTGGTGGCAATCTCTCGACCCAAAACTCACACTGGCCATGGCAGACGCAAGGGAAGGATGCTGAATGACTTGTTTATTTTTGTGGATGAGGAGTTGAGGAGGAATGTGCAGTCATCTTGGCATACTAGTATTTATAACCGAGTACTAATACGCTCCTAAGTGGGAAACCGTTTAGGTTGTGATCGGTGTGAACAGGTTTGCAATTCAATATAGCGTGGTACTAATACGCTCCTAAGTGGGAAACCGTTTAGGTTGTGATTGATGTGAACGGGTTTGCAATTCAATATAGCGTGGAGTAATTTGGAATGTGACGAGACGCAAGCTCAAAATTTATTGACGGTTCTAGTTTCGAAGTGCGGCACTATTCCCGGATGGAGTACTTCTTTTTCTACTCCCTCCTTTCCGGTTTTATAGGGCTTATCTCAAAATTTTAGTTTTTCCATTTTATAAGGCTCAATTTGGTTGTTCCCTAACACATGTTCAGATTCCAAGGTGCATTAAATCATTGCATGCAAGTATTAAGAGAAAATTGACCAATGCATGTACTTTATGCATGCATGCATTGCAATTAATGCATTGATAAACATATTTTTTTGAGAAAAACAAGAGCATTAATTAGGTGCTTTTGCAAACTACAAAAAATATTCCACCACTCACCATCTTGGTTGGTGAGATTTTTGAATTAAGCCCTATAAACCGGAAAGGAGGGAGTACTGCTGTGTACGTGCAATAACTGGCACCGTCGTATACATATCTTACGGTTAATTGGGCATTCGACAGGAATAGCCGCGTGGCGAGCTCTCACACACGCGTCTGTTTTTTCTCGAAAAGGAGGATGATGACCCCCGGCCTCTGCATCTAGGAGTCACACACGCATATGTAGCTATGAATTGTAGTGTTCTCAACCATCCGATTGGCTCTATCATGGATGTACCTATATACTAAAACATGTCTAGATACATCTATATTTTGACAAATGGAAGGCATGTATTGTGGAACGGAGGGAGTGCTTGTCATCAAAATGGATAAAAAGGGACATACCTAGAACTAAAATACGTCTACATACATCTCCTTTTATCCATTTTGATGACAAGTAGTACTTCTTACCCAAAGGAACTTTATATCCAACAGACACAAAATATTCGTTCGACTGTTGTAAATTACTGATCTGATGTCGAAGTAACTGCTTCATCGCCACCAAAACCCACCATTTCTTAAGCTAAAGCAGACCAAGGTTATCCCTATATTAGCATATTACTAAGATAAACAGAAGGCACTGTAGAAACATTTAGGACGTGAGCTTGTCAATCTGAATGTGGAGGGACACAAGCTTAGCCCCGGCCAGCAGCTTGGGCAGAACTGTCAAGAAGGTCAGCTCCCGCACGTCGACGTCACCGGGATCCTTGCTGCTTGTCACCTCCATTTCCACCTTGACAGCGTCGGTCGTGCCTTTGGGCTCCCGGTGGGCCGTTCTCCCACAGCTTGGCCACGTAGTGCGGTAGTGGGGATGCCCCCGCTCTGATGCAGACGACCGACACGGTGATAGGCGCGCCGATGTCGAGCACGCCGCCGACCAAGAAAAACGCGTGGCGGTCCTCCTCCGCGAACAGCAAGAGCCGTGGATCCGATAGTAGCACTTGCAGCTGGAGCACCTTGCCGTACTGGATCCTGTGCATAGGCATGGGATGCGCGGTGCTGATGTGGTGGTAGAGCACCGACGGCGGGCCTTCGTAGCCGCAGACGGGCACTGGGCATTTGTAGGGCGCGAGCGGACACACGCTCTGGTGATCGGCGAGCTTGTGGTAAGTGACGTAGAGCCCACAGCCTTCGTGCGGGCACTGCACCCTCACCGACGAAAGGACGGAGTCCACCACCGTGTTCCGCACGTCGAAGCCACCGCCGCACTCGCATTTATGGCACTACCGCTGGTTCCCGGGGCGCTCGACGTGGCAGTCCGCGCAGGCCAGGTGCCCTCCCTTGCACTGCAGAAATCAATCGAACAGCACATCAATCAAGAAACCTGCACCTTGCTCAATCAGCCGAACAGACGAGGTGTATTCGAACCTCATACACTGGAGGCGTCAAGGGGCGGAGGCACAAGGGGCAATGGAGCATGGTGAGGTCCATCGAGACCTTAGAGAGCTCCATCGTCGGGTCCTGTTCGGTCTGCACACTACTAGAAAAAGGCTTACTAGTGGCGCACCAGTTTTGCCTACTAATGGCGCACTACTGGTGCGCCACTAGCACCACGCCACTAGTATTTTTTACTAATGGTGCACCACTAGTGCGCCATTAGTATTTGGTATACTAATGGCGCACCAGGCAGTGCGCCATTAGTATAGGCCACGGTGCGCCATTAGTAAGCCTCCCAGGGGGGCCATATTTACCCATGTGCCTAGCCATACTAATGGCGCACCGCGTGGTGATGCGCCATTAGTATCCTTTGGCATACTAATGGCGCACTGCGTGGTGATGCGCCATTAGTATCCTTTGGCATACTAATGGCGCACTGCGTGGTGATGCGCCATTAGTATCCTTTGGCATACTAATGGCGCACTGCGGTGTGATGCGCCATTAGTATGTATATTAGGGATTTTTTTCTTTTCTGATTTTTGCACAGATTACAAAATATATTATTGGACAGAATATAAGCAGCACCACACAGCAACAGCAGATTCATCGAATACAATAGAAGATTAGTCTTCGAATACAATTCATCATATTAGTCTCTGAATTCAAAAGACCGAACAAAGATAGAACATTACAAGTCTCGAGACCGCGAGTAGCGAGTTTGTCTTCACATTACAAGTCGATATCGATCATCTAAACTACCATCACATAGAAGAGAGCTGCGGTCATCACGATGAGCATCATCGCGATGAAACTGGTCTTCATCCGGTTCCTCCAACGCTCCCTCCTCTCTCCCGCTAGATAGCGCGCGTATCTAGATTCCGCCTCCGCCCTAGTGGTGTACCCTTTGTAACTATTACCGCTGAAACGGTGAACCTGTCTCCGACACTCCTCCTAGTCGTCATAGACTCCGGGAACCTTACCCTTGTACACGACATACGACGGCATCTCTATGCACTAGCCAAACAACAGACAATACATAAGCAATATATAAGTATGCAACAAAAGGATCGGAAGAGAAAAGCAAGACATTAATATCACGATTCATGGTCCTACTAATAAATAGCATCGATTACATCTAAGTTGAACGACTGTCCAAACCAAAGAGACATACAAGTTCATTAAAGTTTAATTACAACAAGAGCTAATCAATGTTTCAGAACTACACATAGCATCACTACTTTCGACTCGACTCATGGGACCGGAGCGTGGATGAAGCCGCCGTCTGTCGTGATGGTCATGAAGTCGCGGGCGTTGTCAGCCTGCATTTGTAGCGTTGTGTCTATCTCGCTGTTGGATGGTTGAAATTTGAGGTAGAACTGCCCCGAGGTACGAAGGAAATCTTGATGGATGATTTCTGCAAACTCCGACTGGATGCGAAAGAATTCTTGTCGGATGTCCGCGACCTGGATTGCCGCCAAGCTTGCGGCCCAATCTTTGAGATTATTTGGTATCAGAAGGTGATTATGGTCCCGTACGATCGCCCGCATGTGATGGAGGGCGTAGTAGGCATCCTTCTGACCGCCAGGCGGCTGCTTGACGCGGGGGAACGTCGTATTGTGGGTGAACACGTGCCTGCCGTACCTACGAGATGGCCTCTTAAAGGTGCCTCCAGATGCGGCGTAGCAGGGGAGAGCATCATCAAGAACTTTCTTGATATTTGTGTAGTCTATCTTGGAGTCACGGTCAGGGTCGAAATATGTGGCCATGGAATATTTCGGGCTTAAGAGGATGAGTGTGCAATGTGTGTCACTGCACAGAACACAGAATGTTAGAAAAAAAGAACAATCGAAATCTAAGAAATCATATGTTACGGGGCGGTTAGGAGATGACTTACTCGGGAAAGTAAGGCACGAGGAAGTTATCCTTATCTGGGTTTGCCAGAATGACGCCTTCGAGGTGTGAACTCGCGTGCCGGTCCCCAGCGCTGCCCAAGATCTTGGCACACATGTAGAAGGGGTCGACTATCACAATGTCCGGGGTCTTGTCTCTAATGATCCGCATCTCCATACTCAGCGAGAACAGGCGAACGAAGGTGTAGTGCAGCGGATGAAGGTTAAGCATAGCAAAGATGTCATCAAACCGCAGGACGATCGTACCCCCGACGGCGCTATCCACAAAGCCCTTGCCCTCTGGCACCTTGGCCACGAAAACCGGGAATGCCACATCATTCTCTCTGAGACGCCGCTTCTCCAAAGAAAGAACACTGTCATGGAGACTCCGCATAGCACCGGTTGCAGCATTGAGCATATTTGTCGGTAGCATCGGCCTACCCGCCACATGCACCCTCCTCGAGATATCCTTAGGTGAAGGTGGCCCGTCCTGAGCACGGATCGTACTCGGTGCCGGCTGGCTTGCACTAGCGCCCTTGTTAGTCTTTCGTTTCCGTCCCTTCTTCCTGATCTGATGTAATGGGATCGAGTTCTGCTCACAGACCGCCTTCTTGAGCGTGTTGGGGCTGATAATATTTGGCACCTCAGCTATCTGAGGCTCGGTGAAGGCGGCAGCTGGAGGCGTCTCCTGAGAACTGAACGCCAGACGACGCCTGTTGCAATTGGGTTTCTCCGCCGTACCAGCTAGATCGCGGTCGTCTTTTTCAGGGTTGGGTTCTTGAGAAGGAGGCCCGCAGAACTCGTCACCGTACCCATGTTCGGCAAAGTACTTATCGACGTTGGAAAATGTACCGCCGTCATTGTCGTCGTCGTCCGGATCCTGTGCCATATGCATGTCCGGATCCTGTGCCATAGGGATGTCCGGCATGTCCGGTAGCGTTGCGGCGTTCTTGCCATGGCTTGGCGCTGGCACGACTGGCGGTCTTGTCTGTGGGGTGGTGTCCCCCGCCCCCAAACGAATTTGGCTCTTCGGCCAAAGCAGGGGCCAGCTTACACAGGCGTTGAGGGTCATCACATCATCTTCGTCGGCCCCAACGGGTCGAATCGAAGGTAACAACTCGTCGCAGCCTGGCAGCACCCGAACCAGTTCAACCCTATACAAGGTGGGTGGCATCGGATTACCGTGGAACACGCGGTTGCCCGGTTGAACGATTCTGCCCTTGGCGACATCGACCAACTCGCCGCCCACGAAGTGCAGGAGAGTGCAAGGAACATCGGTGGCGCCCTGCGAAAACATGTAGGGCGTCACGGATGCCCAGTCAAAGGCAAGGAGATGAAGTCATCGGCCGAGAGGCTTAGTTACCGTGATGCCGTCGAGCTCGGCTAACGTCGAGGCACCGCCAACGGCGGGCGTGCGCGTGCAACTGACGGAGGGGCCGCTTGCTGGCGAGGTGCCGGCCGGCGTACACCCGGGTGCATTAAGGTCCAATGCCCGTGCCGGCACCGGAGACACGAATACCGCCTCCGCCGGAGACACCAATGGCGCCGCCTGCGCGTTGTGTGAGTTGCTGGCCGTGAAGCTGGGAACCGGGGGAGGCCCCTGTTGACCGCCCGCAATCCACGTCGTCAGCCCCTGAATCAAGGTAGGCACAATGGCGGTGAGCGTCGTTCCCAGTTGTTGTTGCACTTGCTCTTGGACAATCTCCAGAATCCGCGCCACTTGTGCCTTGAGTTCTTGAACCTCGCGCGACTGGCTTTCCGAGCTGGTCTTTTTCTCCTTTCACCCACCAGCGGTATAGTATGACGACCATTTTGTGGACAAGCCTTTGCCGGCCACACGACCAGCTGACGACGGCTTACTGAGCTTATCCTTGTTTTTCATTACGTTCAACGCCCTATTTAAAGGGGTGTCAAAAGGGGAGCTCTGAGACGACCCCGCGCTACTGCTTTCAGCCTCCTGCGGAAGGAATGTGAACCATTTAGAAATTTGGCTTCATTAATTAGAATGCAACCATATGGAGCTAATTACGCGGGGGTGTATTCCTTACCAGAACAAGCTCAAGCGCCCTGGTCTTCGGATCCGTGGTAAGCTCCTTTGTTACCGGGTCCTCCTTGTACCGGGCCCTGACAAAGTTCCGGGTCTGCTTGTCACGTAATTTCTCGAAGCGGGGCGGTAGGCCTTGCTCGGCACGCTCCGCGTCCTCCTTGTCCCATATAGGCTCCGCCACTCTGTAACCGCCGGGACCGAGTTGGTGGACCCCTAAGTTCAACTCCCGCATTTCTTTCCCCCACTGACTTTATTCGGAGGTTGCGCTGCTCTCGCACTTGATCTTGAACTCCTTGTAGTCATCTTCGCTCATCAAAGGATATTTCGCCTTGATCTTCTCATAACTATCACCTTTTTCAATCATTGCCTTCACCGTGCTTCTCCATGTAGACAGGGCCGTGCTCATCCTCGTGAGGGCGGCACTGTTCACTTTATTCCCTGAGAGGCGTGTGTTTGCAAACTCAGCGGGGAACTTGTATCGTTCGTGCAGCTTCGTGAAGAGGAGGCTGCGCAAATTCCCTCGGTCCTTATGCCTTAGGTTCTCGGTGTTGATTGAGACGGTGCTCTGGAGAATGCACCCGAGCTGAACCGAGTACCCCTTGACTACATGTTTGGGCGCCGTTGGATGCCCGTCGGAGTTCACTTCAGTAAATTCCTCCTTGACGGTGCCGAGCATGTTCGGGCGCCAGTCCTTCCGTTGCCTCTTCGGTTGGCTGCCATCTATGCGTGCGCCGCCATCATCAGTGGTGGCATCCTCGGCGGCACCATCAGTGGTGTCATCCCCGACGCCACTAGGGGTTGTGTAGTCAGGATCGGTGTCTTCCGTGGTGGCGTCCTCATAGCGGTGAGGTTCTTCCTCCATCTCCTGGGATAGCTCCCAGAATTGCTTGCCGCCCGAACCGCCGGCCTCATCGTTGTGGGCCATGTTTCGCTCTAAATAGGAAAAAAGTTTGGTCAAAAAGTTGGTTATTGTCAAGGAACAAGATCATGGTCTCATCATTTAGGGTTTGTCGACACCGAGGCATCCTAAAAGCTAAGCTTTTATCATTTAGGGTTTGTCGACGCCGAGGCACCCTAAAAGCCTAAGCGTACATCATTTAGGTTCTCATCGACATCGAGGCACCCTAAAAGCTAAGCTGGGAAGGAGAATTCTAAGTTGGGCCTAATCACTTGGCTCTATTGCCACCTATGGTTTAATGCAGCAAGAATAAAGGGGCAGTTGATCCTACTTAATTAAGTACTAAGATACCCCGGCCCATGCATTAGTCGCAAGTACCCCATATGTCCTATTTTTAGCAAAGTCATGCTAAAATTCACGGAAAATTTCAGCATGACCTTTGCTGAAAATAGGACATATGGAGTACCCGAATTTACCGGAACGGAAGTTAATCGACATTCCGGCAAACTCAAGGGCCTCTCGGGGTACAGCAGCAGCATCACAAGTCCTAGATTATGATGATACAGCAGCAAGTTGAAAAAGCTGAAGTTCTCAGCATGAAGAATCACACAACACAGCACCTACATTATGATGATACATTTGGAGATTGCACATACAGTTTTCACATAAGCATAATTGTTCTGGAGATTGCACATACAGTTTTTGACAGCACAGCACCTATGACAGCACATACAGTTTTTCACATTTGGAGATTGCACATACAGTTTTCACATAAGCATGAAGAATCACACAACACAGCACCTATGGCAGTTTTCACATACATGAAGTTCTCAGCATAAGCATAATTGTTCTGGAGATTGCACATATAGTTTTTGACAGCAAAAATTCAGAAAATGCATTTTTGTCAGTAACACAGAAAACAAAAACCATCAAAAATTTTGGGTACATATTTGGGTACCTCTATACAATTTGGGTACCTCTATACAAGGTGGTGTATACAAGGTGGTACATATTTGGGTACACAGAAAACAAATACAATTTGGGTACATAAGTGTTATACATTTCTCTGAATAGTATACAAGGTGGTGTAGATCTCTAAGGAGCTGCATTAAAAGGGAAGGGCGTGCGGCAAGATGCCATCAAGCTCCCAGCAGCAATGGTCACAAGTGACAGGAGTTGTGCCTGCCACTAGAATGAGCGCTTTTAATTTTTTGCTTCTTCTTTTTTGAGATAGAAGCACTTTCAGTCTCAGAAACAAAGATCACACATCTTTATAAAATCAACTTTACAGGAAGTATTCGTGTTAGGAAACATTAATAAGTAAGTGTTTTCAGTTCATTTTATACAAAAGACAAACAACATCCCTTTTCTTTTGCACCGGAAGAAAATGCTAGTACTATGTGATAAGCTTTAGAAAATGGAGTACTTACAGCAACTATGTAGCCTTGAGTAGATTCCCGGGACCTGAAGGTTGTTCACCCTGCTCATATCAAATATTATGTTGTATTAGAAGCAAGTAGACAAGCCTCCATACATCAAGCCCTAGTTATCTTATGCCAGTAAATATAAAATAAACAAACTTAATAGGTGGTTTATTTTTACTCTGCTCTCACCCTTCCTATTGCGTAGTTACTATGTTCCCAATGTCAGTGAATTTGCAGTCTTCAAAGATCAGAAAGTTGTGCCCTTCAGCAATCTTCAGAAAACAATTTAAGAATCATCAAATAAAAAACAAGCAATATAACAGTAGTTCTTGTGTTCATCCAGTAGCAACATCTTTCATACATGATCAGTAGTCATGTACCAAATTTTTATTTAAACTGAATTTGCAAATCACCAAGAGCTCTACTAGTTTCAGACTAGATTTACAGAAACTAGCTGCCTTAAGATTGATAACAACAGAACCCACTAGCTGCCTTAAGCATCTCATCAAAAAAATAACAGGAGGGGATCCCTAACTACAAGTATGCTGATAACTAAAATCAAGCAGAAAACCTTGGATGGCTGCGGCGGCGGTTGCGGTCTGGCGGCAGGTGGGAGGAGACGGGGCGACAGCAGCGAGGCTTTCTGGGCTCTGGGGGAGAGGGCGAGGGGAAGCAAAGGCGAGGGAGGGGTGGGTGGGTGCGGCGAAGGCGACGGAGGGGGTGGGTGGGGGCGGCGGAGCCCGGGAGCTAGGTCGGCGTCGGTGCAGCGTCGTGCTCGCCGGAGGTAGCCATGGTGGGAGGAGGCAAGAAAACCTAGGGGGGAAGGGGGGAGGGGAGGAATCACCTGTGGGAGAACGGCAGGCTGCCGTAGGAGAACACCGACGTCGAGGAGGCTGCGGGCAGCGGCGCGTCGAGAAGGCGGCGGGTCGAGGAGGCGGCGCAGTGGGTCGGGGGATGGGGGAAGGGAGGGAGGGGACGTACGTGCTGGGGCGGGGCGGCGAAGGAGCGGCGGGGCGCGGGGGCGGCGGCGCGGGTGGATCTTGGCGAGGGAGAGGGACGAAGGGGAACTGGCGAGGGAGAGGGAGGAATTAGCTATAGGGGGGAAACATTCTAATGGCGCACCATGAAGCGGTGCGCCATTAGAATGTTTTTTCATATATAGCAATGGCGCCCCCACGATCGGTGCGCCATTAGTAAACTTTTTTTTACGTAGCAATGGCGCACCAGCCAGAGGTGCGCCATTAGTAAACTTTTTTTATTATTATTTTTTGTTGCATGTAATAATTTTTTAGAAAATGAATATGAATATGAAACAGTAATATTTTTTTATAAAAACAGTAATAATATTTATGAATATGAAAAAAATCATCAAATTTATTATTTGAAAATATAATCAATTTTTTTTTGCAATTTTAGTTGCATTCATTTGTGACGGTGGAGCGGGCCGGGGAGGGTGCGGGGGGTGCTTGACGGCGAGGGGGATCTGGCGAGGGGGGATAGCGATCGAGATGGAGGGGGATCGAGATCGAGTGTCGACCTCATGAATATTCAATATTTTTTCATATTGAATATGAAAAAATATCATCAAATTTAAAAATATTCATGAATTCAAAAAGTGCCCATGAAATTTAAAAATATTCATGAGTTCAAAAAATATTAATAATAAACATAAATAAATATTCATGAGGACACTAGAACAGAAGAAATATCATTTCAATATGTCGAAATACAATCGAGAAATGGAGTTCTTAGCTAGCTATCTGTTCACAATCTTCTTGCCCTTATTTTCGTAAATGGAGTTCTTCTCTTGAACGGACGTCCTTTAGGTAGGGTGGTCCTGCTTCTTCTTGTGGTGTATGCTGATACTTCATCGTCGTCGTCATGTTCCATCTTCGGGTCGCCGTACTTGTCGAAGTCTTGCTCATTGGCAACTCCATCCATTCCGATGATCTTCCTTTTGCCTCTCCTCACGACAACACGACTGGGCTTTGACGGGTCGGTAATGAAGAAGCATTGGTCCACTTGGGAAGCAAGTACCCATGGCTCATTTTTCGCGGTGACGTTCGCGCCTGCGGTCTTGGATTTGGCTTCGGGTATAACCATGGTGGTGACATACCGGTCTTCTTTTATGACGCTCTTGGCCCATCTGACACGGAACATCGAGACCTTCTCTCCAGCGTAGCTCAGCTCCCAGATCTCCTCGATCCTTCCGTAGTATCTGTCCTTGTCGTTACCGGTGTAGGATTCCATCGTTACCCCGGAGTTCTGATAACCATCGCTCTTCATGTCCTTGGCCTCGGTGTAGAATGTGTAGCCGTTGATATCGTACGCCTCATACGTCATCGGGTTGTGCTCGGCGCCCTGTGACAAGGCGAATATGAGTTGTTCTTCCGCGGAAGAGTCCTCATGTAAAGGGTACGACAGAACCTTCTGCTTGAACCAACGCGTGAAACATGAGTTGTGCTCTTTGATTATATCTCCGTCCGTCCTCTGTTGGCCTCGGTCATTGTACGTCTTCTCAATAAACGTTTTGTGTTGTACCACCCAAGGATCGACCATGTCTATGTGTTGTAGCGCGACTAGGTTTGCTCTTTCAAAGTCGGCGAGTCGACCATCGAAGTCGACATGCATTTCGCGGCGACCCTCACGTTGACCCCATCCAGCGAGCCTGCCGAGGTGCCTGTTGACGGGCAGACCAACGGGGTTCTCGATGCCTAGATAATTCGTGCAGTAGGAGATGCACTCTTCGGTCAGAAAGCCCCTGCCTATGCTTCCCTCTGGACGTGACATGTTGCGAACGTATCCTTTGATGACACCATTCATCCTTTCGAACGGCATCATGCTGTGCAGGAACGTCGTCCCGAGTTGGATGATATCCTCCACGATATGGACCAGCAGATGCACCATAACGTCGAAGAATGCGGGAGGGAAGTACATCTCAAGCTCGCATAGTATCACCACGATCTCTTCCTGTAGCCTTCTGAGTTGCCTCACGCCAACCGACTTCCGAGAGATGACGTCGAAAAAGTTGCATAGGCCAAATAGCGTTTCACGGACGTGCGCGTCCATGATCCCACGGATTGCAACTGGAAGTATCTGCGTCATCAGCACGTGACAGTCGTGAGACTTCATCCCGTTGAACTTCTGCTTCGCTAAGTCTAGGTATTTGCTTATCTTCCCCGCATAACCGTAAGGAAGTTTTACTCCTACGAGGCAGGTGAAAAACTGATTGATCTCCTCCTGACTTAGAGTGAAGCACGCGGGAGGGAAGTCATTTCCGGTCTTCTTGGCCTTTTTGCCTTTGCGACGACTTTCCGTGTCCTGCTTCGCCTCATCATCATCATCATTAGCGTGAAGCTCCTCCCTGATGCCCATTGATTTCAAGTCTACCCTTGCTTTCGGCCCATCTTTGGTCCTCTCTGGCATGTTGAGCAGGGTACCAAGCAGACTCTCACACACGTTCTTCGTGATATGCATGACATCAAGGCCGTGAGGCACACGGTGGATCTTCCAGTACGGCAAGTCCCAGAAAACAGACCTCGTTTTCCATAGCTTCAGCAGTGGCTCTGGCGCCTTTCGCTTCTTTCCTGGCTCTGGCGCCTTTTGCTTCTTTCCCGGCAGTGGGCAATCTTTCCAATTTTTCAACAGCTCATCTATTTCCTCGCCGCTCCTCGTACGCGGGCGTCTTCGGGGTTCGGTTTCACCATCGAACAGATCCTTGCGTTTCCTCCATGGGTCACCGTCGCGAAGCCACCTTCGATGTCCCATGAACACGGTTTTCGAAGACCCGGGATCTCTATCTAGCTGGCAATACGTTTTGTCATCCATGCACCTGACGCATCCAGAAAATCCGTGGACCACCTGCCCCGCGAGATAGTCGTGCACCGTCGTGAGGAGTGCGGCTCTTATAGGGAAATATTCTTTCTCTGCGGCGTCCCACGTATTGGCTGGCGTTTTCCACAGCGTGTCTAGCTCCTCTTTCAGCAGCCCCAGATACAGATTGATGTCGTTCCCTGGTTGTTTCGGCCCTTCAATTAGCATACTCATGTGAATGTACTTCCTCTTCATGCACAACCAGGGGGGAAGGTTGTACATCCACACAAACACAGGCCAGGTGCTATGTGTGCTTCTCTGGCTGCCAAACGGATTGACTCCATCGGTGCTCGCGCCCAGCGCGATGTTCCTTGGATCCTTACCAAATTCTGGCTGTTCGAAGTTCAATGCTTGCCACTGGCTCCCATCCTTAGGGTGACTCAGCATCTTGTCTTTTTTATTTATCTCCGGATCATTTGCGTCATCTTCTCGCTTCTTCTCCTCCCTATCCGCATGCCAACGCAGGAGCTTTGCTACCTTAGGGTCCGCGAAATACCGCTGCAGACGAGGAGTGATTGGAAAGTACCACACCACTTTTCGAGGAGCTTTCTTCCTCTTCTTGTATCGAGTGACGCCGCACACTGGACATATGGTAGACTCCGCGTGCTCGTCCCGATAAATGATGCAATTGTTCATGCACACATGGTATTTCACGTGCGGTAAATCCAGAGGACACACGATTTTCTTCACCTCCTCGAAACTGGTCGGGCACTTGTTCCCCTTGGGAAGACGTTCGTGCCAGAATGACATGTTCTCGTCGAAGCATGCGTCGGTCATTTTGTGTTTTACCTTCATCTCCAGAGCCATGAGCGTTACTTTCAGGCGGGTATCCTCGGGCCTGCATCCTTCATACAATGGAGTAACCGCGTCTATCTCCAGTTGATCCAGCTTGGCTTTCTCTTGGGCGGCAGCTCTTGCGTTATCCGTCTGCTTGAGAAGCGGCTCTTGAATATGAGGGTCCTACACCCAGCCCATCGATGGTCCATCGTCGTCTGCTCCGCCGGCATCTTCATCTTCATGATCATGCCCTTCGTCTGCTCCCGCATCTTTCTCATCATCATGTCTGGCATCTTCTACATGATGACTGTGTACAGCATCACCGTCGTGATCATGTCCTGGAGATTCTTCATCTTCTCGCCCGCCCGAGCCGCGGTGGGTGTCTTGCTACCCATCCCCATTTCTTGCCCAACCCCCATGGACGACTTCATAGTCATCTTCATCACCTTGCCACCGATAGTCATCCATGAAACCACGCAAGAGCAGGTGGTCCCGCACCTGCCCAGAATCCGGGTCCGCAATAAGGCTCTTCAGCTTGCATCTTCAACACGGACATCTTATCTCTGTCTCGTTCTTTTCAAGCATCTCGGCCTTCGCGGAGCTCAAAAACCTATTCACGATGCCTTCGATCATCGTGCGGACCATGGTCGCCTGCGGGGTAGAGCAAAACGATATTTTAGAACCAAGAAAAAATTTGGCATGACTTTCCCTAAAAATAGGACCAAAAAGAATGCATAGTGCCAAAATTCTCGCCGAAACGGAAATGAATCAACATTCCGGCAAAATATTGGCAACTATCGCATTTCAAATACCGGTACCTGCAAACACAAACATATATGCAACACCACAAACATATGCAACACCACAAACATACATCGATCTAGCTAGGCCATAAAAAGTGCATGTGCACGTTGTTCGAGAGGGAGAACAACATAAAGATAGCTTCCCCCTTACTTACCTATCAAAAAAAGGTAATTTAACCACTTAATTTGGATGAATTTATGGTGCAAATGAGGTTAGGAGGAGGAGGCAGCCGAGACAAGCTTGGAGTAGGAGGTGGAGAGAATGAAGTGGGGAAAGTGAGTGGGTAGGTGTGGCTGTCCAAAATATCTAGCTCGTCCCAGGTTACTAATGGCGCACCACCACCTAATGCGCCATTAGTAACCCTGGTTACTAATGGCGCACCTGCTGGTGGTGCGCCACTAGTAGTTTTGCAAAAAAAAAACACTAATGGCGCACCAGGGAACAGTGCGCCATTGCTAGTTTAAACTAGTAATGGCGCACTGTTCCCTGGTGCGCCATTAGTAGTTTTGTAAAAGAATAAAAAATAATAAAAAATTAGTAGTGGCGCACTATCTGGCTGGTGCGCCATTACTAGTTAGAACTAGTAATGGCGCACTGTGCCCTGGTGCGCCATTAGTATGTTTGGAAAAAAAAAATGTTACTAATGGCGCACCGTGTGGCTGGTGCGCCATTAGTGTCTTTCACACTAATGGCGCACCAGCACATGGTGCGCCACTGCTATATAGCAATGGCGCACCACGTGTCTGATGCGCCATTAGTGGCATTCCATCTATAGCTCTTTTCCTAGTAGTGGCATGATCTCGCCCTCCTCGTGCACAACCATCTCTCGACTTGGGCCGGGGTATTACAAAGCTTTACCGTCACATATTTTATACTACTTCAAGGTGCATTAACTCAACAAATGCAAGTATCAAAAGGACAGTCACGGCATGCATGCATGCATTGTAATTAATGCATCGGTAAACGCAAATTATTGAAATATATCGAGTGCAGTGCTTTGATGTGTCGCATCAACTCGTACATCAACAAGAAGTTTGATTATCCTCTCCCTTGCGGACTTAACTGCACCTGCCTTTGGCTGTATGACAGGTTGGCCACACACCTGTCGAGCCCACCTGTCATACACGCAAAGGCAGGAGCGTCCCTCCCTCGCCCATGAGTGTGGTGGCTGGCAAGACTAGGAGAAGCTTTCGCTACACGCTCTCCCTCCCGCACGCGGTGGACATGCAGCAGTTCAATCGGTGTCAGATGGCCAGAAGCGTACTGTAGTACTCCTCCAGTGCAGTAGTACTCCATCATTGTTCCACTTCCCGAAGAGGCGAAGAGCCAAGCGCAGCCCGGACGCTCGTGTGGCAGTTTCATGTGTAGAGTAGTCTAGGATAGCGTGTACCGTGCCTGTAAGCTTAAAATCATTGGGGTCGGCTCCATGCTATGTGGCCGTCTCGAAGTTTAAAAAAGATTAAAATAGTCTTCTGGCCCTACCTGACACCCTGGTGATTGTAGTTTGCACGCTCATCTGGTCAAGACAGGAATATATATTGTAATTTTTTTTTCGAAAAGGGGGGACTCCCCGGCCTCTGCATCAGAACGATGCATACGGCCACATATATTTTAATTTGTGGTGGGTAAATGTTAGAGGTTGCAGCAAATATATTGTACACTGCGGGTCTTTCAGCCAAGTTTAGAGGCAAGCATGTGGGGCCAGTGCTATGATGTGTCGCGTCAACTCGTACAATGAGGAGAAGCTTGATTTTACTACACGCCTTCTCCCTCACCCATGCGCGCGGTTGCTCACAAACGAGGACAGGCTTTTGCTTAGTAGTACTTCTACAACAAGCTATCCGTCCCGCTCGCGGTGGACGGACATGCAGCAGTGGATTCGACACTGTAGAAGCAGTAGTAGTAACACATTGTTCGTCTTCTCGAAGAGGCGAAGAGCCAAGCGCAAACCGAACATTGCAGTTGTGAACATTGGAGCACGCATATAGCCAGGCTCTTGCATGAGACAAAATTGCTATGTGAGCCCATTATTGTACTAGTATGTACAACTACTTGCTAGTATAGCCCTGTAAACCAGAAAGGAGTATTTGCCCTTCTAGAGATTTCAACAAGTGACTAGACTACACCGAGACGGAGTACATATGGAGCAAAATGAGTGAATCTGCACCGTAAATAAATACGTACTAGTTCTATCGTTTTCCTCTCCGAGGTGCACAATATTGAGTATACTGACTAGTCTCTTTTTGACACGCATTTACCTTTTTTTTACACAGTACAGACGCAAGCGCTCATATACACGCGCATACACTCACCCCTATGAACGCACACACGCACGGCACTATCATCTTGAAATTTATGAAGTCACCATAGGCACCTCGTCGTCGACGGGTCCATAGGTGCTTGAATGCCAAGGAGGGAGAGGGTAGCGGTTCCCGAGACGTTGAACGGTCAATGATGCATCCTCAATTACATGCAGAGGGGATTAATTGGAGAAGCAGAATAGAGCCAGCACGATGTGAATGCAACACAGTTTGGACTCTCATATAATAAAGGCGCCCCACCACTCCAATCCATCTACTCCCAAGTCTCTGCGCAACACTGCTCACTCCAATCCAAGACCAAGTGACCAGAAGCCACAAGCACCTATGGAGGCGATGGACGCGAGCGGCAGTCGGCTGTGCCAAATCATCCAAGGCGCCGGCCTGCGGCCCCGCACCGCCCAGCGTTTCCAGACGGTGCTGGCGACCGCAGGCATCGTAGCCCTCACCGACGCCGGCTTCGCCTCTCGCATGGACGACATGATGGTCAACTCCATCCGCAAGTTCACCGCCGTCAAGAAGCGCGCGGACGACCTTGCTGTACTGCTCCAGCCTGCGCGCCCAGGCTCCTCATTGCCTGCCACCCTCATCGGCCTCCATGGTGATGAACTCTTTCAAGCCCTGGTGGCCCTGCAGGTGCCGGAGGTCGCGACAAAGAATGTGCACCTCGAGGCCGCGCTCGCCGCGCAGCGCCTCGCCATGCAAGAAACCGTCGACCTGCACATCCATGTCTACGAGGAAATCGTCTACATAGGCCACTACAAGGCAAGCGAGGACAGAAAGACGTTGGCCTTCTTCCAGCGGCTGGAATCTTTGGACGCCATTGTTCAGAAGCACGTCGACCTGGCCACGAAAGCTGCTGCTACTTAGGTGCCGTTCGGTGGGCCGGCGCCCTGAGTCGAGGAGGTGGACGTCGTCGATGGATGCATCTCTTCTTGCCTCCTGTAACCAGCACTGCATCGCCTCGTGGCCTTAATGTTTTATTAGTATAGTACTCCATCCGTTCCCAAATATAAGTCTTTCTAAAGATTCCAGCAAGTGACTACTACATACGGAGCAAAATGAGTGAATCTACACTCTAAACTATGTCTACATACATCTGTATGATGTATTCCATTTGAAATAGTATCTAAAAAGGCTTATATTTATGAATGGAGGGAGTATATGGCATTTTTATTCCAGTCATAACGTTTTCACTATGAGGTGGGGCCGTAGTTGAGCAAACCCAGCCCGCCCACCGGGCGTCGGCCGAGTTTAGAATTAGAAGAGAGAAACTAGGGAAGAGATCTAGCTGTAGCACGGACGCTGTTGTCAGATGGGACTCGTGTTTATAGAATAGGAGTACTGAGCACTCGTGCCTCTTTTTTTTTGAGGGAAAAATTAGTCGTATGTCTAGTACCACTAGTTGGGTGCGTGCGACCTATAGCTGTCATCACTTTAGGTCTCCTTTTCGAACCGCGGCTACGCTTCACAGTACATATTATTTCACGCATTTATCCTCCTATATGTACTCCTAGGCTATTTCCACGTGCTACCATTCGCCGACATGTGGGACATAGAGCATCTGGGTCGTAGTGCATGCACGACTCGGAGCATATGCCGGGGTACTTTACATTTCAGACCTCATGAATTACATGCAAACCCCCCGCAGAAGAATAAATAAATGAATGAATTACTACATGAAACCGGATTATTTTCGTGGAAACCGGAGCACGTTCATTAAATTTTGGACATAACACGTTTAAAAAAATGACCGGACCGAAACCAGTCTAAGGGCCTCTTTGATTTTTCCCGCAAAAAAAGGCCTCTTTGATTCGCAGGATACTGAAAACACAGGAATGGGGAAAGTATGATGGTGATGAACCGAGACGAGGAGAACTCTAACTCAGTTAGAGGTTAGAGTTAGATTCTAACCCTGAACTAACTCCAAACCACAGAGGTGTATGGATGGCAGGGTTAGATTGACAATAAATGCTCTATCTCAATCATTTGACTACTTTGGACCCTATTTCCTGCCGGATTTGGAGGGTGCTTGGATACGTTTTAGTTTCATGACTAAAAGTAGTGGGACTAAAATTTGCTAGCCTCACCCATGCTTGGATCCAAATACTAAAGAGACTAAAATCAAGTTAATGAGCATTTATTATCCTCCAAACCCTCCAATCTAGAACTCGCCTGTGTTAAAGGAGAGGAGTTAAATAAGGAGAGAGAGGACTAATCCACATTTTAGTAGGGGTACCCCTGACTAAAAAAATTTAGTCTCAAGACTAGTTTTAGCCCCTCTTTAGTCAGGGGTGCTTGGAACTTTAGCCTCTTAAAGAGACTATTTTTAGTCAGACTAAAATAAGTCCCTTGGATCCAAGCACCCTCTTGGTGTGGCCGGCTCTTCTGTGGCCTCCTCCCGCTCACAATTGACATAAACGAACCATCTATACAAATCAAGCATGCAAAACATGATAATTTTTACTTTGTCCATACAAATGAGATATCCCACTTAAACATACAAGTCGTCAATCAAGCTTCACAAAATAAAAAAACACTTCATGAAACAAAGAATGAGCTAACTCATCACGGAAGTCATTCACGATAGGGAGGGAGCCCGGAGCCCCTCACGCACCGAGGGAGGAGCTCGCCATCGTCGCTCTGGAGGAAGGCTCTGTAGAGCCCAACCCCCAGGAACCCCTCCGACGCCGGCCCTTGCGAGTTGAGGTCGACACCGGCATGGGTAGCAGGGCCGCTTGCCGCCGACTGGGAACTTAATCTTTGGGCCTCTAGAAATAATGCAAGCCTGTAACTAAAATACCTAGAAAGGTGAACTGAATCTTTGGGCCTCTAAAAATAATGCAAGCCTGAAACTGAAATACCTAGAAAGGTGAACTGAATCTTTGGGCCTCTAGAAATAATGCAAGCCTGAAAGTGAAATACCTAGAAAGGTGAACTGAATCTTTGGGCCTCTAAAAATAATGCAAGCCTGAAACTGAAATACCTAGAAAGGTGAACTGAATCTTTGGGCCTCTAGAAATAAGCTATTTTTTCAAATAATATATTTTTTTATTAATTTTCATAAATATTACGCTGGATAAAAAATTCAAAAATAATACACCGTCGGCCCGCTGCAGGCCGACTGCGCCTAGTCGGCCCACAGCAGGCCGATTGGATTCCAGTCGGCCTACAGCTGGCCGACTGGCCCTTGTCGGCCCACTGTGGGCTGATTGCGTCCTGTCGGCCCACTGTGGGCCGACTGAAGCTAATTGGCTCGCTGTGGGCTATTCTTTTTGCAAAAAAAGTAGGCATAAAAAATATATGTTTAAAAAATGTTAATCATGTAATTAAAAAATGTTAAACGTGTATAAAAAAATGTTCCTGATGTATACAAAAAATGTGCAATATATATGCAAAAAAGTTGACATAAAAAATATGTTTTAAAAAGTGTTAAGCATGTATTTAAAAATTGTTAAATGTGTGTATAAAAAATGTTCCTTATTTATACAAAAAATATAGAATGTGTATGAAAAAAAGTTGACACCAAAAAAATATGTTTGAAAAATATATTTGAAAAGTTGACATTTTTTCAAATACATGATTAAAAATTGTTAAATGTGTGTATAAAAAATGTTTCTTATCTATGCAAAAAATATAGAATGTGTATGAAAAAAAAGTTGACACCAAAAAAATATGTTTGAAAAAAATGTTCCAGTTCCATACAAAAAGAGCAAACAATCATACTTAGGTCCGTGATGCTCCCATACCGGATCCGGAGCTGGAACATTTTTTTATACACGTTTAACCTTTCATTCCAATACATGAAACATTTGTGTGTACTCGTTGAACATTTTTTCAAATACATGATTAACTTTTTTTCAAACATATTTTTTGGTGTCAACTTTTTTTCATACACATTCTATATTTTTTGTATAGATAAGGAACATTTTTTCAAATACATGATTAACATTTTTTTCAAACGTATTTTTTTGGTGTCAACTTTTTTTCATACACATTCTATATTTTTTGTATAGATAAGGAACATTTTTTATACACACATTTAACAATTTTTAAATACATGATTAAGACTTTTTAAAACATATTTTTAGTCAACTTTTTTGCATATATATTGTACATTTTTTGTATACATCAGGAACATTTTTTTAATACACGTTTAACATTTTTTAATTACATGATTAACATTTTTTAAACATATATTTTTTATGCCTACTTTTTTTGCAAAAACAATTAGCCCACAGCGAGCCAATTAGCTCCAGTCGGCCCACAGTGGGTCGATAGGACCCAATCAGCCCACAGTGGGCCGGCAGGGGCCAGTCGGCCAGCTGTAGGCCGACTGGAGTCCAATCGGCCTGCTGTGGGCCGACTAGGCCCAGTCGGCCTGCAGCGGGCCGACGGTGTATTATTTTTGAAAAAAAAATTACCCAGCGTAATATTTATGAAAATTAATAAAAAACTGTATTATTTAAAAAAATAGCTAGAAATAATGCAAGCCTGAAATTGAAATACCTAGAAAGGTGAACTGAATCTTTGGGCCCCTAGAAATAATGCAAGCCTGAAATTGAAATACCTAGAAAGGTGACCTGAATCTTTGGGCCTCTAGAAAGATTTATTACCTCCTCAAGCAGCATCAAACAATTCCATGCGTGCACCACAAATCTATACCAAGTTTGATCAGGATCTACTTTTCCAAATCAAAATTAGCGCTAGAGCAAGCAAGATCAATGATATGGCCGTGAGACAGAGAAGGAACGAACAAACTCACCCCTCTCGCGACCTCCCTGGTAGATGCGCCGCCGCCGCGCACGACAGAGGGAGAAAAACGACTGGTGAAGGGGGAGCGGGGCGACCTTCGAAGGCCGGAGGGAGAGGGCGGCCGGAGTAGGGCGGCGAGGCCGGAAGGAGAGGGCGGCCGGAGGAGAGAGAGGGCGAGCGGCCCTATGGGGAACAGAGAGGAGTCGTGCGAGAGGGGGGAGCGATCTGGTGCGGGCAGGGGAGATTTTTTTAGTTCTCTTTTAGTGGGCCCGAGGATAACTAACCCAATTAGAACCTCTCCACCGGGCTAGTTTTTTTAGCTGGGTTAGAGCAAACTAGCTCAAACTAACCCCTCTTGTTTCGATAATTTGAGGCTATTTCAACCCAAACTAGCTCTAACTCAGGGATCCAAACAAAGAGGAGTGTTATTGTACATGCTACAGTGTGGACCGTAGCACATTGTTTTTTATGGCCATATCACCACATTGTTTTCTACTGTTGGTTCACTGGGCTACCGTGGTTCGCACTGCTGGTTCACTGGGCTGCCGTGGTTCGCACTCCTCCGACCTGAGTAGTACTCTAGTATAGTACTAGTATATACCGCATCATTCTTTGCTCCCTCTTACTACTCCGACATGTGGGAGAGCCAGCATCCGGGTCGACGTGTCATGCACCAGATTAGAGCGCGGAAAGGAAGGGGGCATCACCCCGGTCGGAGCGCCAGTAATTCATGACTATAGTGAGTGGTCATATCACAAGTCTTTCCATCAGTAACGCGCCGTCAAATCGCACAGCCCCACTCGCTCACCCTCCTCGCCTCTCTGTCAAACCGCCTACCCGAAAACTGCCGCGCGTATTGCCCGGGAAAAGCCCCGCCCTCAACTTTTAACTACGCGAAAATAGTTCGAGCTTGTTCGTTCTATATAAATACAGTACTTACTGTATGTTTATTCACCCGTGGGGTTGTTCAATGAATGGAGGGGCGGGGAGCACAAGTGAACAATATTGTAGTACTACTAGTAGTAAGTAGGAGTCGTACAGTAGTCACCTTAAATAGAGAGTTTGTTTTCTTTAATGCCACATACACAAATTGAAACGCTTGTTGTGGAGAGAAAAAAGATAATCACTCCACTATATATGGACGCAGGGGCCTGAGCGCTTGCTTTACTAGGGTTGCTCTCTTCATTCTCTCATCCTCTCCAGATATAAACAAGACAGCGGTAGCGACATTTTCTCTCTGCTCACCGCTGGTCACAGATCCGGCCGGATCCCTTCGGCCGGTGTGTGTAGAGGACTAAAAGGTGCATCGTTCACGCGGTCATCGCCGCTGAGGGAGGAAACCCACAGCTACCGGAGGGGCCCGATCCTCTGCCCGTGTCGTTCTCTCCGACACAGCGCCGGCTCGGGTGGTCCTCCGACCCTTCTTCCTCCCTGTCGTACTGTCCGCACATCCGATCTGCCGCCGCCGGCGACGTCCCGGCGACCCTCAGGTGTAAGTTCTTCGAAAGCGGCCTTGCTCTATTGCCCCAGCTCCCCACGTGTCTGCATGTGCATCTTTTTCTACTCCCATCAGCTCTTCCAAAGCCACCTAAATTTTTAGTATTATTAGAGGTAAAGCTACTTCATGCATTCGAATCTAGGGCTTTGTTCAAACAACGAAGAAAGGGGGGAAAGTTGTAGCATGAATCTAGGACTTGATTCATAGAGGAAATAATATGGTGAAAGTAGTAGAGACCGGATACCCAACCAGTCTATTGGTTGAAAAAAGGATAGAAAGTGGCGGCTGGTGGACAAGTCAACAGAGTATGTCCAGGATTAGATTTGCTGCCATCACATAGTAAAAGGTCTCCAGGATTAGATTTGTTGCCCTCACATAGTAAAAGGTCTCAGGATTAGATTTGCTGCCCTCACATAGTAAAAGGTCTCAGGATTAGATTTGCTGCCCTCACATAGTAAAAGGTCTCCAGGATTAGATTTGCTGCCCTCACATAGTAAAAGGTCTTCAGGATAAGATTTGCTGCCCTCACATAGTAAAAAGTCTCCAGGATTAGATTTGCTGCCCTCACATAGTACAAGGTCTCCAGGATTAGGTTTGCTGCCCTCACATAGCATGAACAAACTCGGCAACACCACTTTATGCCTCCTTGTAGGTACATTGTGCTGATGCGTCCACTGTCGCATGTCCTTATACCAACCTTTTTGCTGTTGTTAATGTAAGGGCGCATGTAAAATGAAGCGATCACACTGTTACCTTAGGGACATGTCTAACCAGTGTTATTGTTAATCTAATGCCTCCAGTGATAAGATGCAATTAAACTGTGTTACAAATGGCACTCATGCTGTTTTCCCCAGTATGACAAGTAAGTTGCTCCTTTACGCTGCTGAGTGTCCTGGTGTCCCCACGGTCCCATGCCCTTAAACCAACTCTTTAGCTGTTGTTGATTTACTGTGTCTGGTAAACAAGCAATGCCACCATTAAAGTAATCCCATATTTGAGGAATCTCATTGTTGATCGTAATGCTTCTGGTAACATGAAGCATTGCTGACGTTTTAAAATTTCTACTGTCCTTGCGTGATTGCCATGAACATAATTAAGATGCTTCTTTTCATTTTGTATATGTTTCGTATATTCTTATTGACCAGCAACTGTTTACTTTCTATCTTTTTGTGCAGATAGGGATATCCATTTCACCTTGTTGCTATTGTGACCTTTTGGTGAACTGCACAAAACACTTTTTTGGAATGAGTGTCTTGTGCAGTTCAACTAAAATGTTACATGGGCAACATCTCTCAATTTTGGTGGAACTGCACAAAATGGTGATTGGAATTTCCAAAATCTCCGTCAAATTCTGCTGGTAATCTCGTGCAACATTTTATTAGCCTTTGCAAGATGAGCCATAGCTGAATGATGCAATCTTTGCTTCATTTCAGGCGAACTGCAGAAAAAGTGGCATGAATTAAATCATCGAGTGGAGCTGCAGGTTGACTTCCACTAGTGCCACTATTATAGTAATCATGCTCTTTATTATCTGCGCTGTGCAAACAGGAATACTCAACTACAGATGTTGTGACGGTCAAGAGCATTCGCCAAGTTCTTCGATTGTATGACATGGCTAGCCAAGATGGATTTAATCCCGATATTCACTTTATCAAAAGGCTCTAATGGGTTGGTTCTGAATCTTGCAAGCTGGGAATCAGTGAGATGTGTAGGCATCTTTGTTGTACTTATTATTTGAATCTTCTTTGTTGGTTCTGAATCTTGCAAGCTGGGAATCAATGAGATGTGTAGGCATCTTTGTTGTACTTATTATTTGGATCTTATTTGTTGGTTCTGAATCTTGCAAGCTGGGAATCAATGAGATGTGTAGGCATCTTTGTTGTACTTATTATTTCGATCTTATTTGTTGGTTCTGAATCTTGCATGCTGGGAAACACGGCATGATGATGCAGAGGACAACAACCATAACAAACAGCTCAAACTTGGTAGTATTATCTTTGTGAAAGTGCGACAAATGTGCTGATCGTGAGCGTCCTGAGAATAATAATTCTAATTGTTGTGCATGTTGATCCTGTGGCACTGATAGAACAAGCGAATGCATTGCTTGTTTTAAGTATAAATTTCTATTAAAGCTAATTAAATTTAAGTAAAGTGACCACTAACTCCTGTTATTACAGTACCAATACAGGCCCGCTCGTGAACCGACGTGTGGCCGAGGGTGCATCTTCTGCCGGCCGTGCAGCGGACGAGGGAGGGGTAGTAACTGTTGTCGCCTGTACACACTCAGCTTACTGTTGAATCCAGTTCCCCAAGAGCTGAAAAACGAACTGCTACCGCCGCCTACACACTCGTTCACTCGAAGAGACTCCAATGGCGATCCGAGGGGTGAGCCTGCTGGATATGGACTTCAGCAAGGAGTTCCCCTTTGAGTTCGTCGTTCAGTCCTATGGCTGCACCAAGTTGAATGTGATGTACACCAACGATACGGACTCAGTGAAGCTCTGCCTCGCCTCAGTCCTATGGCTGCACCAGGTTCTGGAGCATTTGCCCGTTTCATCGGCAGCGCCGACTGCACCTTCGCTACGATGGAGAGAAGGAAGAACGCGACGATTCGGCCATCTGGTGCAACAAGCTTGTCGACATCCAGAAGCAATACACATCAGCAACGGGCAGGAGAAGGACTCCGTGGTTGACCTCGCTGAGACCATCATCGACCCCTGATACGCCAACATGAAAGAAGACGACCTGAACACGTGGGAGGTACCTCTGAATCTAGCCTACATAACCTACGGGGCCAAGGACGCATACGCATGCTACGACATGTACAGGCAGATCTTGGACATGAGGGCATGTCTGCTTCCCGTAACCGACGAGTACACGGACAGCCGCAGCGTCATGATCAAGCGTGCCAGGAAGGTCTAGATGTTGTACTTTATCTGTTTATAAGCACCTTTATCATCTGAGTGTTTCATGCATTAGTCTATGTGTCGTAATTATTTGTTTTGTCCGAAATATTTCTTTTAAGAACCCATTAACCTGATTGCTTTTTTAGTGGCTATTTGCTTATGTATGTAAACTAGTTCACTTGTCCGTAAAAAAAACTAGTTCACTCGGCTGCCGTGCTTTGAATCTCCTTCCTCCCAACATATTCCCCTCCTCAGGTGGACCCAGCAGGTCTCTGAATTTTCTCCCACTTTCTTTTTCGATGTAAACTGAGTTTTCTCCCAGTACTTTCCCCTAGAACCAACTCAACTGTCCCACGTCTAGCCTAAAAATAATAATACCCCACGTACTATTAACTCATCAAATTAAAATGATATTTTATTTCGTAAGTTGAAAGTTCTTACAAATAATAATAATAATTGTTTATATATAACTTGGCAAGTTAACTCCTAGTGATTGCGTACATAAGCTTGCAAAGATTTTACTGACGTGCAATCATGTGTTTATGTTTTTATAACATTTCTCCGTCCAGCCCAACATGATATTTTCACCCAGCCCAGCAAGTCCGCGGATTCGAGAAAAATGCAAATGGGATTTAAACGGGCTGCATAGATGCTACATCATTGTTTCACCCAGCCCACCAAATGGACTGGCTGACATGTGGGCCAGTAGGTCGAAGCCTAAGAAGGCGTTGGATTTACATCCAACGGCCGGCATTCTTCTTCAATCTCTCGTCTTCTTCCCCCAGCGCTGCCGGAACCGCCTGCTCCAGCCTTCGGCGTCCAGCGGCGTTGTTTTGCGCTCCTCAGCGAAACGCTACCCCGCCGACGGCCAGGCCATCCCTCCACTCCGCACCTCCTGTTATTCTCTGCCGAGTGTAGGCCCATCCCGCACGCGAATCAGTCAAATTTCCCACTCCTCTCCGTCTACGACTCCACTGCCGCGTCTTCCCCATCTCCGGGTCGTTCCAGTCTGGGGCCTCGCCGTCGTCCATCGCCTCGGTGCGCTCGGCGCGGCGTGGTCAACATACGAGAGTCATCGCAAGAGGACTGTACGTGGAGAGCCTGACAGCTGGGACCCACGAGGTCCATGGTCGCACGCAAGGAAAGTTCCTCCTTATTACGCACTGTACATGCACTGTACGTGGGAATGGCTTCTGTATTTCACTAAAAAAATGTTCCCCCCGCTGACAGGTCGGACCCACCAGCTATATCTTCGCACGCAAGGAAGTGCCTCCTTATTACGCACCAAAAAATGAATACCCCCTGCTAGCTGGGACCCACCATAGTGGGTGGCTGACTTGTGGGCCTACTAAGTTGACGAGGACGGAGGGCTTTGTCAACTTAGTCAATATGAACGATTCTAGCTCCAGTGACCATACGATGTCCATCCAACGGCCATAGTGCTTCTTCAACCTCTGGTCTTCTTGCTCCAGCCGCCCAAAGCAGCCGCCGGTCGTGCCGCGTGCTCCTGCCTCTCATGGCCGGCTGTGATGCCGCGGAGGCCTCACCGCCCCCTACTACTCCCACCGCTGGCCCAGGGTATCCCTCTACTCACCCACACCCCCTGTTATTCTGCGGCGACGGCAGCCTCACGCCGCAGCCGAACCAGTGAACCCTCGTACTCCTCTCCGCGTGGGCATCCACTACCGCGTCTTCCCCGGCTCCGCGTCATCCCCTTCCTAGGCCTCGCCGTCGTCCACCGCTTTGGTGCTCTCGGCGCAGCGTGGTCAAGGTGGTCAACGAATGACTTCCATCGGAAGAGTACTGTACGTGAAGAGGCTGACAGCTGGGTCCATGGCCACAGCCCAGTTTTTTTGTGATTTGCCAAGTAAGTCGCTTTGTCAGGCCTGTTGGGCTGCAAATCTTTCAAGATGAGGAGAGCTTTCATTCGGCTGGCCGAGAAAATGGCCCATCAGTAATGAGAAATGAGTTGTACATTTTTAAAACACATCAAACCGGCAATTAGTTTCAAATATCTTTTTTTCATTTCGAGATTTTAAATTATATTAATTTTTATGCGTGGAGAATTTGTTGGATTTTATATTGATATACATTTATTTTTAAAATCAGTTTGAATGTGAGTCGAAATTTCGGGATTAAAAACAGTTCGGACCGCACCGAAATATGCAAAATTTCGTATAATTTTTTAACCGTGGCCACAATATGGGCTGTAATGCTAACAAAAAGAATATGAGCTCCAAAAAAACCTTAATGATTAGCAAATGGGCTGTAAATTATTAGAAATAATGGCAGATGGGTTGTATGCTGTTTTCCACAGATTTGAGGCTTTCCTAAAAAAAGGTTGACGCACAAGCAGTGACTGTTGGATGGCCATCCAACGGCCGTCGTGCTTCTTCAATCTCTGCTCTTCCTGCTCTAGCCGCTCAAACAAGCGCCGGCGGGACTGCCTGCTCCCTCCTCCCCGCGGCCGGCTCTGCTGCCACGCAGGCCTCACCGCCCCACCGTACTTCCATCGCTGGCCTAGCCATCCTTCTACTCACCCACACCTGCTGTTATTCTTCGGCGACGGCAGACGAACCAGTAAACCCTCGTACAGTCATACTCCCCTCCGCGTGGGAAACAACTGCCGAGTCTTCCCTGCCTCCGTGTCGTTCCCTTCCTAGGCCTCGCCGTCGTCCATCGCCCTGGTGCTCTCGGCGCGGCCTGGTCAATGTGGTCAACGACCGACATGCATCTGAAGTGGACTGTACGTGGAGAGGCCGACAGCTGGGTCCACGGCCGCACGCAAGGAAATGCCTCCTTATTACGCGCAAAATAATGATTCCTCCACCTGACATCAGGGATCCACCGAAAGGGCCTCTGTATTTCGCGAAAAAAAGTTACCGCCACTGACAGCTCGGACCCACCAGCTATATCTTCGCACGCAAGGAAGTGCCTCCTTATTACGGACAAAAAAAATGAATACTCCCCCTGTTAGCTGGGACCCAGTATAGTGGCAGGCTGACTTGTGGGCCTACTAAGTTGACGGGGACGGAGGGCTTTGTCAACTTAGTCAATATGCATGATTCTAGCTCCAGTGACCGTACGATGTCCATCCAACGGCTGTAGTGCTTCTTCAACCTCTGGTCTTCTTGCTCCAGCCGCCCAAACCAGCGCCGGTCGTGCCTCGTGCTCCTGCCTCCCGTGGCCGGCTGCGATGCGGCGGAGGCCTCACCGTCCTCTACTACTCCCACCGCTGGCCAGGCCATCCCTCTACTCACCCACACCCCCTGTTATTCTACGGCGATGGCAGCCTCACACCGCAGCGAACCAGTGAACCCTCGTACTCCTCTACGCGTGGGCATCCACTACCGCGTCTTCCCCGGCTCCACGTCGTCCCCTTCCTAGGCATCGCTGTCGTCCATCGCCCTGGTGCTCTCGGCGCGGCGTGGTCAACGTGGTCAAGGAACGGCTTCCATCGGACGTGGACTGTACGTGGAGAGGCTGACAGCTGGGTCCACGGCCGCAGCAAGGAAGTGCCTCCTTATTACGTGCAAAATAATTATTCCTCCACCTGACAGCTGGGACCCACCGGACGGGCCACCGTATTTCGCAAAAAAAAGTTTGCCCCTGACTGCTGGAACCCACCAGCTACATCTTCGCACGCAAGGAAGTGCGTCCGGGCAAAAAAAACGATTCGCCCCCTGACTGTTGGGACCCACCAGCTACATCTTCGCAGGCAAGGAAGTGCCTGACAGTCGGGATCCACCTGGTCGAAGGGTACGTAGCGTTGTCATTCAGGTCGCGAACGTGTACGTACATATATACTGGTGGATGTAGAGGGGCGCACGTGTCGTAGTAGAGGCGCGTACGTGTCGTAGTAGAGGCGCGCACGTAGCATGTACACGTACGTACAGCGGCCAGGGTGCAAGAAAGAAAATACGACCACGTATGTGTACATACGGGCGGGGTCTCGAACGCCTACTCGCGCATACGTATGGCCAGGGCTCGTGTACATGGCTGGGTCGGAACGGAGAAACAGCGTCGTCGTCGTGTTCATGGGCAGGCAACGGAATGCGTCGTGTTCATCGGGAGGCAACGGAACGCGTGGGAGCCAATGTGACGCCCCCGATTTGACCGTACACTAATCATGCACGCAAATGTGTACGATCAAGATCAGGGACTCACGGGAAGATATCACAACACAACTCTAAAACGTAATTAAGTCATACAAGCATCATAATACAAGTCAGGGGCCTCGAGGGCTCGAATACAAGTGCTCGATCACAGACGAGTCAGCGGAAGCAACAATATCTGAGTACAGACATAAATTAAACAAGTTTGCCTTAAGAAGGCTAGCACAAACAGGGATACAGATCGAACGAGGTGCAGGCCTCCTGCCTGGGATCCTCCTAACTACTCCTGGTCGTCGTCAGCGGCCTGTACGTAGTAGTAGGCACCTCCAGTGTCGTAGGTGTCGTCGTCGACGGTGGCGTCTGGCTCCTGGACTCCAATATCTGGGTGCGACAATCAGATAGATAGGAAAGGGGGAAAGAGGGAGAGAAGCAACCGTGAGTACTCATCCAAAGTACTCGCAAGCAAGGAGCTACACTACATATGCATGGGTATATGTGTAAAGGGGCATATCAGTGGACTGAACTGCAGAATGCCAGAATAAGAGGGGGATAGCTAGTCCTGTCGAAGACTACGCTTCTGGTCATCTCCATCTTGCAGCAGGTAGGAGAGAGTAGATTGAAGTCCTCCAAGAAGCATCGCATAGCATAATCCTACCCGGCGATCCCCTCCTCGTCGCCCTGTTAGAGAGCGATCACCGGGTTGTATCTGGCACTTGGAAGGGTGTATTTTATTCAGTATCCGGTTCTAGTTGTCATAAGGTCAAGGTACAACTCCGGGTCGTCCTTTTACCGAGGGACACGGCTATTCGAATAGATAAACTTCCCTGCAGGGGTGCACCACATAACCCAACACGCTCGATCCCATTTGGCCGGACACACTTTTCTGGGTCATGCCCGGCCTCGTAAGATCAACACGTCGCAGCCCCACCTAGGCTCAACAGAGAGGTCAGCACGCCGGTCTAAACCTATGCGCGCAGGGGTCTGGGCCCATCGCCCTATGCACACCTGCACGTTGCGCACGCGGCCGGAAGCAGACCTAGCTCCCTTAATACAAGTGCGAGCTTACGGTCCAATGCGGCGCGCGCCACTCAGTTGCTGACGTCAAAAGAGCTTCGGCTGATACCACGACGTCGGGATACCCATAACTACTCCCACGTAGATGGTTAGTGCGTATAGACCAAATGGCCAGACTCAGATCAAATACCAAGATCTCGTTAAGCGTGTTAAGTAACCGCGAACGCCGACCAGGGCCAGGCCCACCTCTCACCTAGGCAGTCTCAACCTGCCCTGTCGCTCCGCCACAAAGAACCACTCGCGGGTACTCCTACGAGCCGACCCGACTTTAGTCATCACATGTGTCATGTATATAGTATATAAGTATATACCCGTGATCACCGCCCAGGTGATCACGGCCCGATAGTATAGCACAGCAGACGGACAAGAATGTAGGGCCACTGATGGAAAACTAGCATCCTATACTAAGCATGTAGGATTGCAGGTAAAGGTATCAACAGTAGTAGCAAGGATAGGCTATGCATCAGGATAGGATATCGAAAAGCAATAATATGCTACACTACTCTAATGCAAGCAGTATAGAGAAGAATAGGCGATATCTGGTGATCAAGGGGGGGGCTTGCCTGGTTGCTCTGGCAAGTAGGAGGGGTCGTCGACTCCGTAGTCGAACTGGGCAGCAGCAGTGTCGGTCTCGTAGTCTACCGGAGAGAAGAGGGGGGAAGAAACAGTAAATACAATGCAAACATAAGCATGACGATGCGTGACATGACAATGAGCGGTGCTAGGAGTGTCCTAACGCGACAGTAGGTGGTACCGGTGAAGGGGGGAACATCCGGGAGGTATTCCCGATGTTTCGCGTTTTCGGACAGACGGACCGGAGGGGGAAAGTTGCTAGTTCGATAGGTTAGGGAGGTGTGGTGGACGAACGGACTGCGTATTCGGATTCGTCTCGTCGTTCTGAGCAACTTTCATATAGAAAACATTTTCATCCGAGTTACGGTTTAAAAGATATGAATTTTCAAAGTTTATTTGAATTTCTGGAATTATTTAATTAACAGAAAAAGGGATATGACGTCAGCATGACGTATGAGCGACGTCAGCGGTCAACAGTCCGGGTTGACTGGTCAAAACTGACACGGGGGACCCACCTGTCATAGACAGTGGGTTAACAGAAGATTAAACTAATTAATTTTTAGTTAATTAACTACTGGGCCCACCTGTCAGTGAGTGATTAGATTAATTAATTATTTTTATTTATAAAACAATTTTCCTTTTCTTTTCTTTTCTTTTATTTCTGCGGCGGGGCCCGCATGTCAGTGGCTGGGCCTGCCCAGTCAGCACGTTGACTGGGTGGACCCAGTCAACGGGGCCCTCGGGCCCACTGGCAGTGGCACTGGGGGGGGGCCAGGCCAGCCACATCGGCGGCCGGCGCCGGAACGACTCCGGCGACCAAAACAGCGGCGGCCCCTCGCCGGAGTTGGCCGGAATCGCGCTACGGGGCTCGGGGAGGAACGGGGCTAGGCCCATTCGAAAGAGCTCGCAGCGCCGCATCCAGCGGTGGCCGGGGCTTCGCCGGACTTGGCCGGAATCGGCGCCGGCGAGCGGCGGAGGCGGCGGCGCGCACGGGTGCCCGACGGAAACGTGGCTACGGCGGGCTGTCGAGCAAGCGGAGGGGCTGGGAAGCTTCTACGTGCGGTGGGGAGTGCTGCGGGCTTGAGCCCGTGACCAAAAGGTCACCGGAGCCTTGCCGGCGGCGAGCTCCGCGGCGCTGCGTTCGGGCGTGCGTGGGGAAGAAGCTAGGGGGCGCGCGAGAGAGAAAGGACAGGGGAGGAGGGGGGAGAGGCTCACCGCGCGGCACACGGAGGCCGGTGAGAGCTTAGGAGCAGCAGGTCGGCGCCGGGGAAGAAGGGGGTCGCTGGCGTCCGAAGTTGAAGACGAGCTCGGGGAGGCCGTTGCAGTGGCTCCGAGCTTCAACGGAGAGGCGGAGGTGGTGTAGTCGAGGGCGGCGACGGCGTACGACACGGCGAGGTGGCGATTGGGGCACGGTGGCCGTGTGAACGACGGGAACGGCGGCGAGCGCGTCGGGCGTGGGGGAGAAGAGAGCGGCGCGGATCTGGGGGGGGAAGAGGGAGGCGCAGGGGCCGAGAGGTGAGCGGGGGTGAGTGGGAGAGAGGCCCGAGGCGGCGGGGGGTGCTGGCGCCCTTATCCTCCCCGTCGCCGGCGAGGGGGTGCGGCGGGGACGGCCCCTGTTCCGACCCCGGTCGGGGGAACAGGGAAGGGGGCGAGTGGGAGATGGGCTAGGCCGGCTGGGCCGGGGGTCGGCCCAGTTGGGCCAGGGGTCCAGTGGGGGGAGGGCCTTCTCCTTTTTTTTTCTGTTCTGTGTTCTTTTGCTTTTTCCTTTTATTTGTTTATTTTCTTTTCTGTTTTATTTCATTTAAAAGTATTTAGGTATTTTATAAAAATGAGTTTCCTCCACCATAATTACCAGTGTATTATTTGGCACCCACCGAACATTTTTGTTTAAATTTTTAAAAACTTTTATTTTCCACTTTAATTTTAATTGAAGTTTGAATTAGGAGTTTGAAAAGAAGTGTGATTCCAAATGTGATCATGCCCTGTTTAGCAACATGATTAGCTTAATCACAGAGAGTTACTGTAG
The DNA here is from genome assembly GCF_018294505.1 of Triticum aestivum. Lineage (NCBI taxonomy): Eukaryota > Viridiplantae > Streptophyta > Magnoliopsida > Poales > Poaceae > Triticum > Triticum aestivum. Next base: position 4,861,906 of record NC_057805.1, read on the forward strand.
CATGATCCTCAGGGTGTTACAGCCAACCGGCTGGGTCGGAACGGAATGCGTCGTTGTGTTCATCAGGAGGGCTTAGACGGAACAGCCGATGAAAACGAGGCCTGGCGTACCGCAGAACGGAGGAAACGGCCTTGTGTTCGACCGGCCACGTTTGAAACGGGATCCTGTTCATCGGGAGGGGTCTGACGTACCGCAAAACGAAGGAAATGGACCTGCTACGGTCGAAACGGGGGTCCTGTTGATCGGGAGGGGTGTGGCGTACCGCAAAACGGAGGAAACGGACTTGTGTTGGAGCGCTACGGTCGAAACGGGGTCCTGTTCATCGGGAGGGGTGTGGCGTACCACAAAACGGGACTCCACGGGATACTGTTCATCTCCACCGTCGACCCCCTCCAGCCTCCACGGGCTACTGTTCATCCACCGTCGACCTCCTCCAGCCTCCACCTGCGACTGTTCATCCACGGGCTCCTGTTCATCCAGCCTCCACCACGCGCTACTCCACCGGCTACTGTTCAACCAGCCCTCTCCACGGGCTCCTGTTCAACCACCCCTCCACGGGCTACTGTTCATCCAGCCCTCCACCGTCTACTGTTCATTCTGCCGTTCACGGGGTGGTCCTGTTCATCCTGCCCTCCACGGGGTCCTGTTCATCCAGCCCCAACCGGCTCGATCGATCGGGGTCCTGTTCATCCAGAGGCAACACCATGGGGTCCTGTTCATCCACCCCCACCGGGAACTGTTCATCCAAACCCCCAGCAACGCTCACTGTTCATCCAGAGGCAGCATCGATCGGCTTCAGTTAGCAGCAGTAGCGAAGGAATCGCTCGATCGGGTTCAGTTAACAGCCATCGATTGATCGCTTGGGTTCAGTAACGCATAGCCTGCAGTGCAATCGCTCGGGTTCAGTTAGAGCCCAACGCCTCGCTCGGGTTCAGTTAGAGCCAACGCCTCGCACACACGCGCGTACGTGTACGAGAGAAACGCGCATCGCTCGGCCCCCGACCTCCCACCGTAACCGGGAACTCCCCGAAATTTTCCTCCCCCTCGCTTCTACCACGGTTTTTTTCGTCATGGACGGCCCAAAGAATGTCATGCAGCTGCGTCTCCGGCCCGCCCAGGACGAAATGCCCATTTTCTGTCATGATTTTTTATCATAGAAGTAGGAGCCCACCACATCTATGATGATACCGGGTTTTGTCACAATTATCGTCATAGAAGTGTCATATGTATGACACACAAAAAATTCGTTCGGCCCAAAATGTCACGAATGTGTCTTTTTTTTGTAGTGTCTGCTCTCGCATCAACTTCCAGGACTTCTCCTATTTCTTCTCCGATCTGCTCTCCCGCTTCCCTGCACATCAACCCAAGCGGCTGCCGCAACACACGCACCCAGATCGGGATTGTGTCAAATGCATAATCTTCCAAGCGCTTCCTGGGTACAAAGTCTTCAAACACAAGGAGATCATAAACTCCCATGGTCCTCCTTCAACCGCCATCTTCTTTCCCGATTCCTGACCAAAGGTGAAAAGGAACTTGTTCTCCCCAGCCTCTTTACAGTCCAAACCCCTTATCGGGCACCAGATCCTCCCCAGTGTCTCTGCCATGGCCTCCACAAGCACTGGTTTCTCGGACAGTAGTTTCGCCCAGGCCTGTGGCTCCACCGTCCCCACTTTTCCAGATCCAGCCCACCCGATCTTGATACTCTTCCGTTCCTTGTCAGACAACTTCAGGTTCTGCAACAGCCCCTCGACTCTCTCCATCGCCTTCTTCCACGAGATCAGCAGTACTGGCTCAAGTGAAACTAGGGGACACGGTGGTGTACGATCACAAGCCCTAGCCCTTGTGAAAGACTTATGGTGGATGGGTTCGTGTGGGGTGTGAGGTATGACGAGCGGAAACGAGGACTAGAGGACTCATATCCAGAATTCTTCCTGAGTTCCTTAGAAGCTGTTCAACAGGGTATGTGTACAAATTCTACCCCCTCCGCAAGAGTAAATCCATCATATGGACGCAGCAAAACCGCCCAAAATGTGAAGATCGAGGGCCCCAGATGCATAGTCCTCTCCCAATCACCAAGACACGATGCTTGCACCCATAGCAAACAAGGTAGGTCAAACTGGCCGAAAACGGATCTCTTGCGCTGGGTTCCATGCAACCCTCATCTCACGGAAAAAACGCAGATTGACTGAACGATTTTTTAGTGTGTGCCCTAGCCAAGGCTAGCCAGCGAGTCCTCTCTGCTATCTCAGGGTCATCCTCGTTAGTCACCTGATCGTCGAAGACCTCATCCTGGAAATCAGGTTCGTCAGGTTCGAATGCACGTGTCTTACGTTCGCATGAGCGTCGGTTGGTGCACAAATATTCAGATATGGTATATACATGGACAGCAAATATTTGGAACTTGATTTGAATACCACGATTTTATTACCCGTTGCAATGCATGGACCCTTTTGCTGGTAATACTCATTTACATTCCAGGTAAAGATGATCACTTAGGCTTGAAAAGTGACGGGATCATGAACGACGCAATCACGCATGCTGGTAAACATAAACTCTCAAGGACTAGAATGAGGGCAACCCAAGTAGACGAAAACAATGAGCGGTGCCAATTACAGAGTGCGAGAACATAAATGAAGGGCAAACCACTTGTTCATACCTACACTCTAGAAAAAAATCAATTACAACTAAACTAGACAATCCTACTCTAGAAACCACTTTTATTTGGTATTTATTGCAAGTGTGCATCGTAAAACCTCTACCACAGTATTCAAAGATACTACAAATAGGAACCAACGTGTATGAGCATACTAGATGCGATCTAGCTAACAGAAATCTCTCTAACAACTTTTGAGAAAAAGATAAATGTTATTCCCATTGCAAATGTGGTTCTACTTATACACTTCGTATTTTTAATGATGGACGTTTGAACTGTATAACAATACACTTTGAGTTTTATATTAGTTTTGGTTATTGTTGTTAGATCTAATAGAAGAGTACTAATTAAACTTGTACTCGGTACCTAGATAACTCTAAGTCAATTAATTCGGGGCGGAGGTTGTATGATAACACTTATATCATCAAATAATATTTAGCTAATATCTCATGATATAATGATTTTTAAAAGTAAAATAGATTAGTATAAATATATGTCACCTTAAGCTTGTTCATCATCTCACCTTGCCACAAGATCAATGTTTTCCTTGGGCACTCAATGACTGCGTCGTCGTGTGTGTAGATATTCTCAATGCCGAGTCCTGGATCCGGGGTCGCTCCAACCTGCTGCCTAGGGCGTATCTCACCCCGGTTGGCGTCGCCCTCAGCACCAACCTGATGCCCAATGGCGGTATGTCTAGTTCTGGCAAAATCATGACCTGAAGCAAAAGCATTTATCTGGCTGCAGTCTAGTTCTGACATGAATATTTGATGTGGCGCGCACGTGCGTGTGTGTCTGTCATGACAGGGTTGTTGTCGAGGTTCCAAGCGATGAGGGACACAATGAGGGACGGGCATATCGTGTCTGTCAGGATCACGCAACACCTGGTGTGATCCGTGCTTGGTTCATTTCTGTCAAGGTTCCTTGATGCAGTATGTTTGTTGTATTTCGTCGAAGAATTGCACGATATTTTGCATGTACTGGGTTTACTCTCTTTACTTGGTTGGCTTACTGGATGCACAGCCAGCGTTCGAGTTCTTCGGACATGTGTAACAGTGAACTTTAGATGCTAGTCATTTCCAGTAGTGTTATTTTCCCATGCACTGTTAGATCATGGTTGGCACAACTTGAACAAAATCTATAAGAAAAAAAATACTCTTCTGCTTATGTATATTGCCCACGCATTTGTGTTTTTTAGTGCAGATGTATGTACTTCCTCCGTTTCTAAATATAGGCCCTTTTAGAGATTTCAATATGTGCTACATATGGATATATATATATATATATATATATATATATATATATATATATATATATATTTTAGAGTGCAAATTCTACGACGAAACGCATATTGGAATCTCTAAAACGCATTATATTTAGGAACGGAGGGAGTGGTACGCTGCGGCCCAAAGACGTGATGATTCTGTTTTGCATATCACCATATTTTAGAATGTTGTATCTCTGGATGACACAACATTCATCCACCTGTTTACATCCATCTACCAAACAAGAATATTTTACACCCATGTAATAGCTGATGTAACTTTGTTGGCAAAGAAATAAACACACAGAGAGGTTTTCCCGTCAAAAAAATAAAAATCTACCAAACAAGAAAACATGGCTTGCAAACATAGCTGCCATTTATTACACATAACCTTGCATACATACAAACATTCAGTGTCTCTTTGATTCGCAGGATTTGTAAAATATGGGAATAGAGAAAACACATAAATGGAGTGGCATGGCATCTTCAATACGTAGGATTCTTCGCATGAGGTGGAGTGGATGAAAAAATTTCCTTTGAAAACTAGTACAAATGAATCCTATGAAAAAAATTCCTATGGATTATAATCCTACAAATCAAACAAGCTACACATAGGAAAAAAATCGTAAAGGTTGCAATCCTCCGAAATTCCTTTAGGAATCCTTTGAATCAAAGGGGCTCTCAGCTATGGGCAATAATAACAGAGTGATACATGTCCAGAAAAGGGAAATACATTGCACAGCTGCATCCACACAAAAGGAAATACATTGAATACACTATCTACATTGAATACACTATCCAAGCACAGCTGCCTTCAAACAAAATATAAGGGGAAAAATGCCTTGCAAAAGAGAACATCTCCAGACACAGAATCCTGTGTACATTCAACTGTGCAAATAACAGAAATAACAGAATGGCACATGGCTGAATAACAATGGCAGACAAGCAAGCAAGAGCTAACAACACTGGTAGTTCAAATCTGCATCCATGATGAAGTTCTATTGTCAGTTTGGTTTCAAGTACAAAAACCGCTACTACATCTCAAAAGCTGAGAAAAAAGTTTGTCAAAAACAGCAGTAACTCGACGACGACGCTGGCGTCACCTGTTTCGCTCGCCTGGTTAAGGGACAATAATAATACACTCTTTTCACTAGCATACATGGCCTCCTATGAACAACAGAAAGATCAAACTTATGTCATCTGACCCCACCACCCCCAAAATGTTGACTCGCTGGGATCAAAATGGCCTGACTAATTGGCTCGGTATGTTTATTCTTTCTGTAAGAACACCTTTCTACACGACAAATGGTGGAGATCAAGGGACCAAAATGTTGCCAAAGCTGTCATCACCCCACCTGCAGTATATTATCAATCGTCGCTGTGCACCGACCTCACGGAATGTTTGCCTCCATGCCATCATTTGAGGCTCTGCTGGGCACCAGACTTCTTTGACAATCCACCTCAATGTCATCATCTGAGCTGCTGCTGCTGTTTCTGCTGCTATATGACATGACAACCATACTAATCCACCTCCATGCCATCGTTTGAGATTCTTGGCATACATCTTGCATGGACTATGGGTACCAGCTCTTTACTCTGGGAGCTGCCCCCGCTGCCACCTTCTGCCTTCAAGCGATCATAATAGACAGCATCCTTGTACATCCACTCGCTCCTATCGATGGAATACATGTCATCAAATTGCTCCCCACAAAGACAGCAGATAATCTGACTCTCATCTGCAGGGACCATAAACTCACAAACTTCCTCTGCAGTTCCCAGGTCTGAATCAGATGCAGAGTCCAGAAAGATGCTCTGCGGTTCAGGTAATCTGTCAATCCAACGGCTCTTGCTAGGGTACCATCTTTCAGGTGCGATGCCAGTATTTCTAGCCTCCTCTGGTCCATTGCAGGCAGTGTGTGCACTGAGCTCATCTTCAAGTCTGAATCTTAAACCACATGTTCTGCATTGATGGCTTTGGTCATCAAAGAGTCTGTTGACCACCTCTGTACGGTGCTCACGAAGCACCACTGGCTTGAACTCAAGGCCGATTAGGTCAGCCATCTCGACTTTAGGAGGTTGAGGCAACAAAGCTTTTACAGGGGCAGGTGTCTCCTTAGCAACTGAAGGCTGGACGATTGGCCGAGGTGGAGCTGAAGCACTGACATCTGATGTGCTCGGACTTGATTTACCAGGCTTTCTTGCAACAGCAGCCGAATCGGTGGACGGTGAAGAAATTAGCCCCTTTGCAACCAGAGAACTGAGAAGACTTGACAGTGGTGCAGCAGCTTTCTCAGCACTGTGTGTTGGTGGCGGACCTGGTGGCAAAGGTGGGCGGAGAGAGTTTGGTGCATGAGGCTTCAAAGGGGCATTTTCGCTGGCCGAGGAAGATGGAAGAGATGCCAACCCATGTGAATGTGGGACAGCATGATCACTTGTGTTTGGTATGAATCCACCCTTAAAAAGACCAGCCAATAAATTACTAGCACTTATCTGATCTGACTTTGCATGTGCAGGACCACTGGGCAAGGACACCTCTTCAGGCTGCTCTTCCATTCCGGTAGACAGAGTCAGATGGACAGACGGTCTAAACAGCGATGAAGAATTTTCTTGTGAAAAGGGTTGATGAAATGGCTTCGGATGTGGCTTTGACTGCACAGGAGGGTGTTTTTGAGTCTGCTGAGAAGCCTGTGACAGAGTTGCTTGCAGACTAGGCCGGCCCTGAGAATTCGCGGAATTTTGAGGCAAGGCATGAGCTCTTTGGTTATGCTCTTCCTGGGGAGTTTGACCCAATGGCAGAAATGGTCTGGAAGCATAAATGTCATGCTCCGAGGAACTTGGGGAGCTCTCACGTGCCTGGAGAGGTGGCGAGGAAGGTGGCCAATATTTTTGTTTTGCACTTTCAAGGCTTGATCGTCCAGCATAGGCCCCTGATAATCCAACAGGTACAGATGAAGTGATGCTTGGTGACTGATTAGAAAACCTTGATATCCTGGGATCCCGCCCAATGTCTGGACGAGGTTTTTCCTGGGATAACCAGACAGAGGAGCCACGAGATTCCGGGAACGGTTGTCCTTCAGGCCACATTTCCCTATCAATTCTTGGGTCCCCGTCACGCTTACTATGAAGATACTCTGCATGATCCTGAACAATAAAGATGATCAGAACATAGAAATATAGTTTAAAGGCATGTATGAAGAGAATTCAACATGGTACATGGCAAACCACAAGGTTTAAAAAAAAGCATAATAGATTGCAAAGTTGAAGGCATCCCAGCAGTTAAATATGTCAATATTTACAAGTAAATAACTTCCCATGACAAAAATAGCACTACATATATTTTATAATAATTTTGCTCCACATACCATGTACGGTGCAAGTCTTCTATCTTGGCTTGTTGGATGTCCAAATCTTGGGATGGCATCTTGTTTGTGGAAGTCAGGGTCCAACGGGTCTCCAGGCTCTGCCCAATTAGCCCTATGAAAGCTTCTAATATTGACATCATCAGCCAAGGGTTCTCCTTTTCTTGCAGAACTGGCACCTCCATAATCTGCTCCTTGAGTACGTATGTCGTCCCAGATGTACTCTTCTTCCTCAGAGTTCTTCCAGCTTTTATCAGATGATGACAGTCTACCAATCCTCTCAGAATTACTAACAGGAGTTGGGAGAAGTGCACTGTCCAAACGTACAGAGCCAGAAGAGCGAGCATCCTTAGTTGCATACAAATGGTTGCGTCTGTCAAATATTTCTTCAGGGGAACCAACAGCTCCAGTGTAATATGCCCCCACAATTCCATCTTGGCCTTTGGGCTTTGAGCGAACTTGACCAGCTCCCGCAATTCCAGGGCCCCTCACATCTCTCTCTGGCTTTTCATGAATGGGGTTACTAAAAGTATCCTTCTGAGCACGCTGTAAGTTTGGCAGATCATACCAAAATATATCAGGAAAAATACATAGAGAAACACAAAGAAGGGCAAGTAACATGTAGAAATATCAAAGATCAAGAAGTAACTAACTTACAGGCCTAGAGTTCAGAGTATCCAGGCGTCTCCCTGTGCCTTTATCAATACCAATCCTGTTGCCCCTTTCGATAACATCATCTGCATCAGAAATTATAGGTGTCTTGGCACCGGCTCCCAGAATCCCCTGTCCAAATTGAAGGGAAGCAGTATCAGAGAAAGATTGCCAGAAGGGAAAAAAGCAGCTACAACACCATGCTCGGATGATTTTTTACAAGAAATGTATAACTGTTTGAATTTGTCTCACTGGTCAGCAGGCAGCAAATATCAAAAGAATTTGATGAAAGAAGATGTGGCTTGCCTTATTTGGTTGTTGGAGCTGCTGTCTTGCTTCCAAATATTTTGGGTTTACATGAATGCTGTGGGACGGGCGCTGGGATGGAGAATCGGCCTTCGATGGTGCAGCACCTGATGATCCATTAGCAGATGATTGAAAACCAAGCTCCTTCTCAATCATTTGCAGTGAAGCTGGAGAAAACACTCCTTTCCATGTTCCGAAAAGGTGTCTCATGCTAGTATGAACAGGAGGATCAACCTGTCTATAGGCCTTGCAAAACACCTATAGTAGAACAACCAAAAGAGAAGGGGATAACGTCATTAGGATGTCAAAGTCAGACTCGTCCCATAAAAAGGAAACTGGGGCTTATTAGGTCGTCATGAAGATGGTTATGTCAAGTAAAAAATGTAGGGTCAAGGCTAACCTCAGGTAATTTTGAAGAAAAATGTTTGACATAATCTTTTCCAATATTCTTGACTATACTGTCAAGCAGATAAAGAGATGGTAGCTTCTGATCACTTGGAACCTACAATCACAGGCAAACATCAAATAAGATAGGCATACCCCTCCACCATAATAAAACAATTACATTAACAACTATCACAGATTGACAACAGTTCAGATAAAACAGAAGCGAGGAAATGGTATCATAAGGAAACAGCTCAAAAACTTTCAGAGGCCCCTCCAGGATAATAAAACAATTCCATTGAAAACTATCACAGATTGACAACAGAACAAACAGAGGGCAAGCTGCTACACTAATTCTTTCGGCAAGAGTAATCAACAGCAAATATGCTATACAAAGGAACCAATAGCAGCATGTTTTACATGCCCCACTCTGGCCACAACAACATAATGTTTTTTCTACTGGTACTGATATCAGGAGGAGTTACCCGTGCCTCTGTAGAAGTCTAACGAGGTTTCTCTTATAAGCATATAAGAGGTGACAACAAAATGAGTTCTAGCCAAGATGCTAGATACAACAGTAGCTTCCTAATGTAACAGAGAAGAAGCAAACAACAAATAGAAGTGATTTAAGTGCCAGAGCCTATCCAGAAGGAGCAACAGAGAAGACCCAATGTCTGCAACATCAGAGGTGCAGGGTTCCCCATCCACTCATCATTCAATTCATGAAGTTTAATCTTTGTGCAAACATATCAGAGCCCAGCTACAAAAGAGGTATAGTGTTTCCTCATCCATTCGTCGTTCCATTCATAAAGTTCAGTCTTTGTGCAAACATATCACAGAGTTCAGATATAGATAAAGCCGTTCAGGAATATGAATCATTTTTCCGTGCAGGAAAAGGTTATGAACTTTTCTGCTGAACGGATGGTGGAACAGCGGGAATGAAACAGTTCCAAACCCCGTTTGTTTCCGCAACAACAATCTTTCGATGATTTAGTGTGACTGAACAGCAGGAATGAGACAGTCCCAAACCCTGTCTGTTTCCGCAACGGTAATCTTTCGACGATTTAGCGTCGCTGCAGCACTCATATTACCCAAACGATAAGGAATGACTTGCTACGCCACACACGTCCAATGTACATATGGTGAATGGCGTATTAGCGCCGTACACAAGCAGCGAACACGCATACACAGGCACCGAGAGACAGAGGTACAGGGAGAGGGGGGCGGGGCGATGCTTTATTCATTAGCATCGACAGAATTGACAGAATCAGAACAAGGCACCGTACACCATGCGCAAGGAGACTGGGCAAAGCAGATTCACTCTATTTTCCAATGCCCTTGGCACTGCAAATTTACTCTCGCAATGAATTTTTTACACGCGACACCGCCCTTGACAACGCGGAAAAAATACAGCAAACCAGACTAACTTAGCTATCATTCATTCATCAAACAAGAGCCAACACATCCATCCTCTTCCTATCTAGCACACTGGATACCCTACCGAGCTTTGAGCTTTACATCCCTAGAGCTAGCTACCATTCATTCATCGAACCACAACCAAGGATATGCCAAAGCTTTGAGCTTTCTTTACATGGGGAGGGGAGGGGAGGGGGGGAGGCCGGGGAAGAAGGGTGGGTCACCTCGAGGATGTTGGCGCAAACGAGGGCGGCGATGGAGCGGGCGGCGTGGAGGTTCTCGCCGGCGATGATGGTGAGGTTGGTGATGATGGGCTTGGAGTTGAAGGTGAGCTCCCCGAGCGCCGTCCGGTACTGCGCCACCAGCTCGTCCACCTGCGCCTGCTGCTCCGCCGCGGCCGCCGCCGCCGCGCCGCTCCCATTGGACGCGCCGCCGCCGCCGCCGTACGCGGCGGAGGAGGATCTGGGGTCCCGCGGCGGCGCGAGGAGCCGCTGCTTCTTGGCCGCGCCCGGGGGGTCCGGCGCCGCGGATCTGCGCGCCGCGGCCGCGGAGGCCTCCATCGAGGCCCGCATGGCGGTGCCGGCACGGGGCGGCGGGGGGGACGAGACGACACGGGGCGGCGAGCTAGGGTTTGGGGCGCATGGGCCGGCCGAGCTAGGGTTTGGGGCGTCGGAATGGGCGGGCGGCTCCCTCCTCTCCGGCTGCCGGCGCCGCCGCGCCGCCGTGGGGTGGGGTGGGGGTGGGGGAGTGGGGATTGGAGAAAAACTTCGTCTTGGATTTCGGGTCCGATTTGGGGGAGAGGAGGGGGGGGAGGAGGAGGAGGGGGCGGCTGCGCGAGGAAGATGATGCGCCCGTTTTTATAACTTGTGTCAGTCAGTCTTGGCCTTGCCACCCTCACCTTCTCCACCATCTCCTCATTTGGGTTGAGTTCTTCATCCATGATTGAATGACAAATTTAGTAATTTTTGTGATGGAAAGAGAATCGTCGTCCTCGTCGGAGGGGAGGGGATGGGGGGGGGGGGGGGGGGGGGGGGGGGGAGTAATGCGCGGAGGATCTCGCGGAGTTACTCGCCAGCTCGGTCGCGTGAAGGTAAGCATTTAAGATGTGGGCAGCTCGCGCTCGTCTTGTCGTCGCGCGGTGCAGCGAGCGGCGGTTTTGCGTTTTTTATGATGTGTAAAGGGTGCGGAGATAGGTCCGGCTGGCTGGCATACGTGCTCTTTTTCGGAGCTGATTAGGGGGGGGGGGACTCTTTTGGAGGATCTGCGTTCAGGACGTCCAGAGCTCGCATGTTTGTCTTTGTCGTCGCTCGATGCAGCGGCAGTTTGCCCTTGATCTGTGGTGCATAGGGTAGTGCGGTAGGCACACGCTTGCTCTGATGTCACGAAGTCAACGTACAACGTGCATTCTTGCAGTGAAGATAATAGTATTGTTTTTGGATTGTCCGAGTTGTTTAGGGGGTGCTCTTCTGATAGACCTCTGAGATCGTAGGTTGATTTATTTCCAGAGTTGCCAACGAGGAGGTGGTCGCCTAGGTTACCATAGTCGATATGGTCGAATCTAGGGTTCCAAGGCATATGCTTGGTTTGCTACCAAAATTTACCGAGGAGGCTAAATTTTTGGCAACACTACGACTTCGCTGAAAACACAATTCTACATGCGATCGGCAACACAATTTCGTAACCAACCAAATTACTCGACATTATTTCAGGCAATGCAAATCAGCAGCACGCCAAATCTCGACACTAACGTTTGGTTGGTGCCAAAACTTGCCCTGCCAAAACCTTGGCTAACTGTGATACCTTGGCTCTTGGTTGGTTGCCTATGCAACCTTTGGCAACCCTCCTCGCAAATGTTACCATTTTTTTGGGCAACAAAGGGTCAAGGAATCTCTCTAACCGATCTTTCGTGGCAAACCAACGGTTGGCGAATCTTGGTAGGGCATTGCTTTGGCATGAACCAGACATGCCCTAAGGCAAGAATGCTCTCAGGCTCTTCAACAGTCACACCAAATGTTCCTATTGTACACTACAAAATATCTAGATATTTAGCACACAGGACAGCACATTTGGTGCTAGTACTAATTGACTGGGTCTCCAGGTTGGCCAGTAGGCACTGATTGCTCAGTAACAGCTATGGTGGTGCAGTACAATGGGCAGTTGAAGCACTACAACATGCCACACAACAACCACAGGATAATACAACACATACATGCACAGTAGTAATTACAGTTAGTTACATACAACATATTATAACATAATATACAAAGATATCTAGTGGGAAACTATAATTTACACATCTTAATGACCAAAAGTTTCTGATATTTGGATCTCGGCGCTCGTACATTTCCAGTGTGTGATCGCGATCCGTCGTCACGGGAGGAGGATGATTCTCTTCACGATGTGTCTGCAGGCAACAGAAAAAATGTGTCCGTTAATGGTGCCGGGAAGCGCCACACTGTGTCTCATGGATCTCGGATGCTCAATCATATATGTTTATATAATGAAACAAGAGTCCAATACGCTGCAGCTATCGCAAATATTAACAACAGCAGCAAGTGCTTAGCCTAGGCTACCCAAATACAATATGTGAACTATCTGCGAATTAGCGCACCACACATTATCAGCAAACATATTAACCCATTGCTACCGTGGCCACTAAAGGAAACAAGGAACAGCTAACCATGATAAGTTATCAAGTTATCTAACATTTGGCAATTCTGCATTTGACCGACATGAAAACCTTCTCTTAAAATATTTAAGCCTGCACTCTTTGCTAATGTTGAACGAGGAACAGGAAGCTAAGAAAATAGCAGCATACCTTAAGCCATGGAAGGGAGTTTTGCCAGGTACATTTTACTTGAAAGTGTAAATCAAGAAGTCCTCCTTATTCTTAGCATTGAGTAATAGTATTGATGAATTATCCATCATAAACAGCCTAAATACCAAAAATAAATAAACTCTTCCCTGCCCTGCCGATACTATCATGACAGCACTAAGGAAATGCTTCTTTCCTTGACAGTTTGAAACTGCTATGAGTCTGAGCGGATCAACTGCGGCACCGGGACCTTGTTAATTAAAGGCCTCAGAGTTTCCATGATATTAGCAAATGAGGGCCTCCGCCATGGCTCACTACAAAAAAGAGGCATATTAATATTCTAGTTAGCCTTACATGGCACTGAATCAGCTTAAGAGAGGGAAATATGAAGATGGAACACATACTTTGCCCAGCAGGATTCGATTAATGCAGCTACTTGAGGATTTAATTCTTTCGGAATTTCAAGTCTTCTTCCTTTAAAGCCAACAGCAGCAACTACCTGTAGAACATCATAGGGCAGCGTATAAAAGTTAAATACAGAGTTGATCAGGTGTTCATCCGCGGATAAGAAAAATATGTTCCGAATAAACTGAATAATTTCGACGAGCAGTAGCATCGAGGCATCAATGCTGGAGCCAAATTAGATAACTACCTGGGCAGGATTCAAGTTACACCATGGTTGTTGTAATGTCATAAGTTCCCACAGGATAACAGCGAAACTGTACACATCAGACTTCTCATTGGATGGCTCATCTCGAAGCACTTCAGGCGCCATCCATTCAGGCTATCATTTAAATGAAAAGATAAGCCAAGGAATGAATGGGCAAGATGAACTTGAGAAGAAATGGAAAAGGAGCTTACTGTTCCTGCCAAAGATTTCGAGGACAGGTAGGTGTTGGCTTTTAGTCGCGAAAGCCCAAAGTCGCATACCTACAAACAGAAAATAGTAAAAAGGTTTAAACAAAGTGGAAGTACCTGTCTTGATTTAATAACAGTGTGAGTAAGACAAACAAGTCGCTAATAAATCCTATATGAGACTGATACAATAGACAAAATTGCCATACGAACACTATCATTTCAGATGGAGCCTCTGGGGGGAATAATACCATGACTGAATATTCATGTACTATGTCAAATCTACTGCTATGTAAGCATTTCTTCAGGGAAATTAGCAGCTTTTTGCAAGTATTTTCCTTAAAATATGTTTACTGACAAGGATGACTAATGATGATTGGGTTCCTGGTATTGCCTTCACAGAGGCTGCTTCAAGAAATATAACTGGAAGCTGCAAATGATGTCTGATGTCGATAACTGAAGAAAATAAGATAAAAGAAGCAGAAAACTATACAAAATCATTCTTCTATTTATTATTAGAAACTGAACATCTTCTAGAACTAGAAAGTGTTGCATATATATTATTGTAAGTTTAACACCTACCAAATACTCTTCAAAACAAATTAGTTGTCGCTCAGGAAACAACAGTAACTCACGTGTCAAACAAAAATCAACATAAAAATGTGGACAGAATACTAGCATGAGAAAATTGACAGCCTCGTGCACAATGACACATTCATATGACCGCACTATTTCACATGATGTGTGTGCCTTCTGCCTTCATGAAAGTACCAGAACGTACAGTTTATTATCTAAGGCATTAGATTATATAGTGTATAATCATACCTTCACAGTATACTTCTTGTCGACAAGAAGATTTGGAGATTTCAAATCACGGTGAACAATAGGAGGGCTACGTCTATGTAGATAATTCATTCCCTTCGCCTGTAAAGCAAGCAGAGATAATTTAGATAGAGTATGACTGCTATAAGTTTATACCCTGGGAGTATGACTGCTTCAAGTTTATAGCCTGGGAGTAGAGAAGACAATACCACATCGAATGCCATGTTCAAGCGGCGTCTCTCATCCAGAACCTCCCTTGCACCACTCCTATGCAAAAGTTTATACAAACTACCCCTGCAACGAAACAAGTGCATCACTTGCTGGAATCACTCAAGTGGGTGAAGTACTGTAGTACCAAATGAATAAGTGAAATGCATATTAATACCTCGACAAGTACTCTGTAACTATTGATAGGTTTGGGGGTTCAGTAACAGCACCCATGAATAGAACAATATTTGGATGCCTCAGACTTTTCATTATTGCAACCTACCACATAGAAAAAGCATTTATAAGGTGATTAACATGGACAGGAATGCTTCACTAAGGCATAAACACCAACTGGATGAAGAACATAATCCCTGGTAACTGACAACGACATCCAGATATAGAACATGATCACTGATAAGCGACAACCATGTCCAGATACAGAACATGATCACTGATAAGTGACAACCATGTCCAGATACAGAACATGATCACTGATAAGTCATACCACTCATAAGAATCATAACACTGTCCAGTGACCACACAGCAAAGTCCAACATATATAAGATCAACCAATGCCAGGATTTGTTCAACAAACCTCTCTCATAAATTCCTTGAAGCGATCCAGATGATAATCCTGCTCCATCAGTATCTTCACAGCAACATCCTGCAGTAAGCACAAAAGGCTCACTTATAGTTACAACAAACTAGGACAAAAAAGCTCAGATGAAGCGTGAAGTTGTGCACAAATAAGAGTTCGATGATAATACAGGGAAAAGTCTATCAGGACAAAGAATCCAAAGGAGAAACTTTCCCCCTCTTAGCAGTAACAAATTATTGATAAACCAGGCATATACAAGGCATACCGATCCATGCCAGTCAGCACGATGAACTGTTCCGAAAGAACCTGGAAGAAAAGAAAAATAAGTTTAGAAAAACTAAATTTCACCAAACTATTCTTTCAATACGGTTCACATAAAGATTTAACTCGTAAATATCTAACCATATCTCAAATATGATTTAGATGTTACAAGTCTTGCGACTACTAATGCAATGGTAACATAGGTCTATTAGCAAACAAAGAAAATAGATATTCCTTTTCGAAAAGAACCACAGAAGGATAAACTTCAGTCTTATTTGCACAAGTGTACCTGCTCCAATCTTCTCCTTTAGAACCAGCTCACTCCATGGAATGATCAGATCATCCACAGCAAGTGACAGATCACTGACAGTACTTCGCAGATACTGATTCCCCTCGATCAACTGAAACTCTTTCTTTTTATCAGCTGTCAAATTGGACGGTGACATAAGTGGCAAAACTTCCCGAGGAGCTTCTGGCAGAATAATGTCTGAGTTCGCAATTGCTTGCCCTGCATCATCAGAATATGCCGACTCAATACAGTATGCAAATATAATGTTCATGCTATCGTTTAATATTTCAGATGCTCCAGCACCAGGCTGCTGCAAAGTGAAGACCTTGGGGTACATTATTTGGTGCTCACTTGTATTCGATGCAACATGTTAAACAAAGAAGCCCCTATTTAGTAGTCAAAATTCAAAAGAAAAGAAACAATATGTTTCAAGATTTAACAAGCCCAAGAGATTGTCATCAGTTATTACCTTTCACTGGCACCCAGCTATTGGCAATTCCGTCCCCTGCATCATGTTTCTTCGAATACATTTGGTCTACAGCAACTGCAGCACCATTAGAAGCACCTGAAAATGAAAGATTGGCCTTTGTCACACCCCTGCCAAACAAAACCATCATAGATGGAAAACGACAAGTTTGGCATACCAACTACTTATTTGGTGGACAATCATATATGCTATACGCAACGAAGTCCTGCTGACACATGAGGAATGAAATTACAGCAAGTTTCGCAGATATACCTGTGGAAGCATCACTGAACAATAGATTGAGCGAGTGACAGTCTGAGAAGTATTGCTTGGCAACTGAGCTGAAATTTGAAGTGATCTCTAACGACCTAAATTTTGGTGGGCGGAGAGGTGATGGAACCGACAGCGAGTAGGGACCATTGACGAAAGAATCAGGATCAGATAATTGGCCTGGAGCCCCAAATAAGTCAACCAGATATTCCCTGTCAAAGGGAAATAACAAAAGTCAGCATATAGCTATCCACCAACCATACCAAAATAACAGGAAAATAAGGCAAATATTCTATTCAATGCTAGTCCAAGATTTTTGTAAACAAGTCGGACTTTGGTTAATTTGCCGCAGTACCTCCCAGCAAGTCAAGTACTGATATCTGAAATGTACATCCAATATTAAACAGATCCTAGTCCATGGATATACTCCCTCCGTTCACAAATATAATATGTTTTGGATATTTCAATATGGACTACATACGGACTGAAATGAGTGAACAAACACACTAAAACGTGTCCATATACATTGTGAACCAAGGAAGTACCTTTCAAGCCCAAAACGTACGACACAGGAGGAAGCGTCTTCAGCTTTACAGTATTTACAGCCCTTGACTAATCTGCATGGTATGTTGACTTTATCTGCTAACATCTGCAAATGTGTAAGCTTCAGTAAGTAATGACTTAAGATAGGAGTAACTAAAAGATGTAATCCCTCCATCTCTTAATATAAGACATTTTTGCAGTTCAAATCATTAAGGGACAGAGGTAGTACTGACGAAAAAAAGTTTTGATTCATATCTAACCAAGCTACACATCTACTTGTGTGTGTGAACTCTCAATTATGATGGAAGAGAAACGAAATTATTTGTTGAAATCTGTTGCAGTTGTTGTTGGTAAGAGCAACAGTTACAAGACGAACAAACAGGAAAGTTTCTTAAAACGGAAAACGTACTTTAAAAAGCAGTGAGCGGTGCTTGCAGAGACCAATCGGCAGCTTCCCCAGATGAAGCACAATAGATCCTGCACTTGATTTGATTGCCTCGCTGCTCTCTTTCCAGCGTGGAAGCAAGTTCTCCTCGTTGGAGGTTGTACCACTTAGTGATTGAAGAACATAAAAAAGAAGTTCAGCAAACCACGGAACTCGGTTCAGATTAAAAGGCTTAGGGATGCGACCGCTCACCCCATTCTGGAAGACACAAGTTTGGCTAGCTGATTTATCACATCTTTCATGTCGGAGGAACTGGACAGAAAGCTGGACGCGTAGTTCTCCAGCATACCAAGATCGAAATCAGCTCTCCTGTCGACGAGGACCACCTGGATGGAAGAATCGTCGGGGCGGACAGACTTGAGCGACTCCACGGAGGGTATGCGGTTCTCCTCGTGCACGTCGGTGCACATCGACCACACAAAGGGGTCCATCCCTTGGATCAAGTAGAACCCATCCGGTATCGTGTTGCTGTATGATAACGAGCCGTTTACCTGGGAAGTGAGATGCCATGTTAAGCTAGAGTAATCACAGTATACTAACAATTAACAACTTTATGCTCAGAGTGCAGAGTACTGAATAAGGTCACTCTGATGCAGCTGTATGGTCTACCCTGCAGAGCTAGCGGCATCGTAATTACATCCATTTTCAGTGCATCATATAATCCTCACAGGCTCATCATAGCTGCTGGATGTGATGTAATGAGAGAGTAAATTCACTATGATCAAGGGTTAATGAGAACCCTTGGGGACACGATAGATGATCAAGTAGACTTCATTGTGAGAAATGGTTGGCATTAGTTGTTGAACTAGGTGAAGCAATTGAATCCAGCAATCCACCAAAGATGCTGGCTTGGACAAGACTATGGTAGTAGCATGATTAGAGATCGTACCCAGAAGCGGTGGGAGAGGGCCTCGGCGGTGGGGGAGGGGGGAGCGAGCGGGAAGGCCCTGCCGCTGCCGCTGCCACCCCCGCCGCCCCCCATCTTGGACCCCCCGGAGTCGCCGGGGTCGAGGAACCCGGGGTCGGCGGCGCAGGCGGCGTCGGCGCAGAGGCGGAGCGCGAGGGCGAGCTGCAGCTGGTACGTCTCCTCCGCCTGCTGCGCCCAGCTCTTGCAGGGGGAGGGCGTGCCCCCTCCCCCTCCCGCCGCGGCGACCGCCGGGGGCAGGTGGAACGGGTAGTCGCTGGAGGCCGAGACGGAGCTCCCGGCGCCGTAGCTGCTGCCGCCGCTGGACTGCCGCTGCAGAACCGCCGGGGAGGCCCCCGCGGCCGCCGCGTCGTCGGGGAACTGGGACAGCAGCGAGTAGCTCGTGCGCCGGCCCCCGCCGGCGGCCGGCAGCTCCATGATCGATCCCCTACGCGAACCCTACGCGGCCGGGGTAGGTGGACGAACTGCGGCGCGAATCGATCGATCGGGGGGCGGAGGGGCGGGGCTTCGCCGCCGGTCGGTGCGGGTGACGTGCTCCGTCGCCGTCGCCGTCGCCGTCTGCCTTGGACCGAGTGTGCGTGTGGCTTTAGCAGAATCCTAGCCTTCAGAGAGCAACCAGCCCTCAACAAGTCAAGAGTAATTTGACACGATTGTGCAGCTGACATGTGGGGCCAGAGGCCGTGTAGAGGGGTACGTGAGCCCCACTGGAGGCTACTCCATCGCCTCTCGGCGCCACTACCTTTTATGTACTCTGAAAACCCATAATCAATTTACCAAGGATTTTTCCCGCCGCAACCCTATCCGTTCCATGAAGATCCAATCTCAGGGCCTTTTTTGGTACTTCGCCGGAGGGGGAGTCATCACGAAGATCATCTACATCAATATTGTTTTGCGAATGGTGCGCTGTCCCCATTGAGAATTTGGCATTGCACCTTTTATAACTCTTGGTCAGGTCGACTACCTTGTGCTGGTGGCAGCTGGTACGGCCACTGATATGAGCAGATGCGATCGTATCGAGTGTTGTCTTGCGCTCTGTTTCTTCTAGTGCGCCTCCAATTCATTCCCCACTTCCACAAACTTCTTTTTTCCTATGTGATATTTTCTTCCATGTTCAGGCTTTTTTATGGAAACACATTAAACAAAGGATTAGGTGATCTCTCGCGTTCATTAGTCATTAGTGGCAATATTGGAGTGATTTTCTCGGAAACTCTCCGATTATCCGGTTTTATCAATAGTGTGAGGTGCGCAAAAATATCACTCATCACCACCGCACTCCCTCGCACTCGTCCTCCATCTAGCCACTCACAATCCCCATTCTTGGCCTCCGCTTCCATTGCTTTAGTCCTCCGCTCCCATTGCTTCGATCCTCCTCTATCGGTCAGGTTCATTCATGGCCTCTTCTTCTTCCTCTGTTCCAGTCCTCACACCCCCGGACAAAGAAGATATCAAACCGCTACTATTGTGTATGTTGGTTAGGTTCAGTCTTGCAAGTAATTTATCATAGTGCCAGAAAAGTGGAAAAGGCTTCTATTGTATTGGTGCCACTAAGGCTAAAGATAGTTGAGTAGTTGTTCAGTGATGAGCCGGGATGAAGACAATATATTACCTACATAAAGTTATCATGCTTCATGCAATACTTTTTTATCTAATAATTTTATGATGCATGCCGGAGCAGTCTTCGGATGGACTGTTAGCTATAGATGTAGTAGGATAACGATCTATAGATGGATGAACGAGATGCCTATATGCAATTACGCCATGTATAACCATAGTCATAAAAATTGTAATTTAACTAACACGCAATTGTAAGTTATTCACCATGCATTGTTATCTTTTATCGAGAGATGCCACTAGTGAAATTATGGATCATGTTCCATTCGTCTTAATTGCTTTCAACCTCGATCAATTCACTTTAATTCTCACTTTAAATTCGATCTTTATTTTTGGGGTACATTAATCAATTCCTACTACCAACTAAATTAATCTTTGTAATTAGCAAGGCAAGTGAGACTGGCAATCTCACTGGTTTCGTTGGGCACCAAGACAAGTACTGCAGCTATGTGCAGGTACTGATGAGGACATAGACCTGGGGTAGGGTAATAGGCCTGACCTATACGTCCTACCTAAGGTCCTTGTCTTAGAAGCAAAGAAGTTCAAGAGTAAATAGGGAGGGCCCAACAAAGGTGTCGAGTGCAATCCACTCGACCTACCATTCACTCGGAGACCCCTCCTTTCTAGGTCACTCGACCACTAAACCATTCGACCATGCAAAGACCACTCGACGTACAGAAGACCTAAAGCCACTCTGCGCAGCAACGGTCGGACGTTTACTCATATACTTAATGATCATTTATAGCACTTTATTACAAACGTTACCTGTAACGCTCTCTCTTTATATACATTGAACCCTGTGTAACGGAGGGGAGCTGGGGGTCCTGGCGCACTCTATATAAGCCACCCCCTCCTCTGGGACAAGGTTCGCACCCCCTGTAACACACACACACACTCATAATCCAGTCGACCGCCTCCGGGCTCCGAGACGTAGGGCTGTTACTTCTTCTGAGAAGGGTCTGAACTCGTAAAACTCGTGTGTACAACTTCGCCATAGCTAGGATCTTGCCTCTACATACTGATGTCTACTACGCAACCTTCTTCTTGTAGACGTTGTTGGGCCTCCGCCCTCACAGTGGTGGACGAAGAATTCCAGTCGACCCCAGAGAATCGGGCTTTGATGCGAGATCTATTCTCGTTCAAGGTCTGGTTGACAAGAACAGGGCACACAGAGAGGGCCATGATAGAGATTATCCGACTGGCAGCAGAGTGCATGTTTCAGGTCCCGAGTGTTTCAGCAGAGCCATCAGAGCAGCAGTGATTCCTCCCAACTTCAGGTTGGCGACTGGAGTCAGCAAGTTCACTGGCGAGTCCAAGCCTGACACTTGGCTTGAGGACTATCGAGTGGCTGTGAAGATCGGTGGCGGCAATGATGAAGTGGCCATGAAGCACCTTCCTCTGATGTTGGAGGGCTCGGCCAGAGCGTGGTTGAATCAGTTAGCACCTGGCAGCATATATAGTTGGGAAAAACTTGCCCGAGTGTTTGTTAGAACCTTTGAAGGTACATGCAAACGACCAGCGGGGTTGACAGAGTTGCAGTCCTGTGTGCAGAAACCAAATGAGACCTTGAGAGATTATATCCAGAGATGGATCACATTGCACCACACAGTGGAGAATGTGTCAGATCACCAAGCAATTTGTGCCTTCAAGGAGGGTGTTAAGTACAGAGAGTTGAACCTGAAGTTCGGTCGGACAGGAGATATGTCCCTGAGTCGAATGATGGAGATCGCCACCAAGTATGCCAATGGTGAAGAGGAGGACCGACTTCGGAGTGGCAAGCACAAAACAGTCGCCCAAGAAACCAGAGGAGGGAATTCCAGTCGGAAACAGAAGTGCAAGGCCGAACCAGCTGCTCCTGGTGAGGCTTTAGTTGTGGCCCAAGGGAAGTTCAAGGGGAAGCCTAAAGGGCCATGGAACCCTAAGAAAGTTAAAGATCAAGATGGGAATGATGTGTTGGATTTACCGTGCCACATTCATACCAAAAAAGATGAAGAGGGTAATCTCATTTACCCTAAACACACCACTCGACAGTGTCGGCTCCTGATCCAACAGTTCCGAGAGAAACAACCCAAAGAGAAGGAAAAGGAGTCGGACAAGGGTGAGGATAGGGAAGAAGATGATGATGGTTTTCCTAATGTCAATTCCACTCTGATGATTTTTGCAGCTGTTGAAAGCAAAAGTCGACTGAAAGTTATTAACAGAGAGGTGAACATGGTTGCTCCGACAAAACCCAGTTATCTGAAGTGGTCCCAGACTGCCATCACATTCGACCAGTCAGACCATCCAGCACATATAGCCACCCCTGGGAGGCAAGCGCTGGTAGTCAACCCAGTTGTTGAAGGCACTCGACTGACTAAAGTGCTGATGGATGGTGGTAGTGGCCTAAATATCCTTTATGCTGAAACTTTGAAAGTGATGGGCATTCCGATGTCCAAGCTTAGCGAAAGCAATATGAGTTTCCATGGAGTTATACCTGGCAAGAAGGCTGAATCACTCGACCAGATCGCCCTTGATGTGGTTTTCGGTGATTCCAAGAATTACCGCAAGGAAAAGTTGACATTTGAAGTAGTGGATTTCCAGAGTGCTTACCATGCTATTCTGGGTAGGCCTGCTTATGCACGTTTTATGGCTCGACCATGTTATGTGTATCTCAAATTGAAGATGCCTGGTCCCAGAGGAGTGATCACTATCACTGGCAATCGGCAGAAGGCAGAAGAGTGCTTCCAGAAGGGCTCAAAAATCGCCGATGCACAAATGGCAGTAGTAGAATTGCAAGAGTACCAGAAAAATGCAGATCTGAGTGATTTGTTGCGAGCCAAGAAGCCTGCCACAGACTCTGCATTTCAGTCGTCCGGTGAAACGAAGCCGATTCATATTCACCCGACCGATCCCAATGCTGCTCCGACTCATATCTCAACAACACTCGACAGCAAATAGGAAGAAGCGCTCATCCAGTTCCTCCGTGAGAACTGGGACATCTTTGCATGGAAACCTTCTGACATGCCGGGTGCACCCAGGGGACTGGCTGGGCACCGTTTGCGAGTCGACCCGAAAGTGAAACCGGTCAAGGAACATCTTCGGCGGTCTGCCGTACAGAAGAGAAAAGCAATTGGTGAAGAAGTGGCTCGGCTCCTTGCAGCTGAGTTCGTCCGAGAAATCTACCACTCCGAGTGGCTCGCCAGTGTTGTCATGGTCCCCAAGAAGGACGATTCACTTCGCATGTGCATTGACTTCAACCATATCAATCGGGCCTGCCCGAAAGATCATTTTCCTCTCCCCCGCATCGACCAAATTGTCGACTCGACTGCGGGTGGTGAGCATTTGTCTTTTCTAGATGCCTATTCTGGGTATCATCAGATCCGACTGTATGGACCCGATGAGATAAAAACGGCTTTCATCACTCCATTCGGATGCTTCTGTTACGTCACCATGCCCTTCGGCTTGAAAAACGCCGGAGCCACATTCATGAGGATGATTCAGAAGTGTTTGCTCACTCAAATAAGTCGGAATGTCGAAGCATACATGGATGACATTGTGGTCAAGTCACGTAAGGGTTCCGACCTGCTGGCTGACCTTGCTGAAACTTTTGCCAACCTCAGAAGGTATGATATCAAGCTTAATCCATCAAAGTGCACATTCGGAGTTCCTGGCGGAAAGTTACTCGGTTTCCTCGTTTCCGAACGAGGGATCGGCGCTAACCCAGAGAAAGTTGGTGCTATACTTCGGATGAAACGCCCTATGCGTGTGCACGATGTCCAGAAGCTTACTGGTTGTTTGGCCGCCTTGAGTCGATTCATTTCTCGCCTCGGTGAAAAGGCATTGCCTCTTTACCGACTGATGAAGAAGTCTGATAAGTTCGAGTGGACTCCCGAAGCTGATGCAGCGTTTGCAGAGCTCAAAGCCCTGCTTTCCACCCAGCCGGTGCTCGCTGCCCCAATCAGTAAAGAGCCTTTACTGCTTTACATTGCAGCCACTGGACAAGTTGTCAGTACAGTACTCACAGTCGAGCGGGAAGAAGAAGGAAAAGCCTATAAAGTTCAGCGCCCAGTATATTATGTTTCTGAAGTTCTGACTCCATCGAAGCAAAGATATCCACATTATCAGAAGCTTGTTTATGGGATTTACATGACCACGAAGAAGGTTGCACACTATTTCTCTGATCATTCCATTACAGTCGTCAGTGACGCTCCATTATCAGAGATTCTGAACAACAGAGATGCAACTGGTCGAGTGGCAAAGTGGGCGATTGAACTCCTTCCCTTGGATATCAAGTTTGAGGCAAAGAAAGCTATCAAGTCCCAAGCAATAGCAGATTTCCTCGCCAAGTGGATCGAACAGCAACTTCCGACTCAGATTCACTCGGAGCATTGGACCATGTTCTTCGATGGATCCAAGATGCTGAATGGTTCTGGTGCTGGGTTGGTGTTGGTATCCCCCCGTGGTGACAAACTCAGCTATGTTCTCCAGATTCACTTTGACTCCTCCAACAACGAAGTTGAATATGAGGCACTTCTGTACGGGTTGCGTATGGCCATTTCACTCGGCGTCCGTCGCCTCATGGTCTATGGTGACTCGGATTTATTGGTCAATCAGGTGATGAAGGAGTGGGACGTCAGAAGCCCAGCTATGACTGGTTATTGCAATGCAGTGAGAAAGTTAGAAAAGAAGTTTGAGGGGTTAGAGCTCCATCACATACCCCGACTGAAAAATCAAGTAGCTGATGATCTGGCAAAGATAGGTTCCAAGAGGGAAGCCATTCCCAGCAGTGTGTTCTTGGAACATATTCATGCACCTTCAGTTCAAGAAGATCCTTTCACTGAAGAGCCCCCGCAACCAAAGAGTGCCACCGATCCGACTGAAATCGAGATTCCAGCCGTGGTCGATTTGATCATGGAGGTTTTGGTCATCACTCCTGATTGGACAGTACCATATATCACATACATTCTTAGAAAGGAACTCACAGAGGATGAAGAAGAGGCTCGACAGATCGTCCGTCGATCCAAAGCCTTTACTGTGATAAGAGGACAGTTGTTCAGAGAAAGTGTGACTGGAGTCTGCCAGAAATGCATAACACCAGAAGAAGGTCGAGTGATCCTCAATGACATCCACTCGGGGACCTGTGGTCACCATGCGTCCTCTCGGACCATTGTAGCCAAAGCATACCGAGCGGGATTTTACTGGCCACGAGCAAATGAGATGGCAAAAGAAATAGTCGACAAATGTGAAGGTTGCCAGTTTTACTCCAACATGTCTCACAAGCCTGCGTCGGCCCTGAAGACCATTCCACTCGTCTGGCCCTTTGCTGTTTGGGGATTGGATATGGTTGGACCTCTGAGGACTGGTAGGAGTGGCTTCACTCATGTGCTTGTAGTAGTCGACAAGTTCACCAAATGGATTGAAGCCAAGCCTATCAAAAACCTTGAAGCCAGTACTGCTGTCAGTTTCATCAGAGAGTTAACATTCAGATATGGTGTTCCACACAACATCATCACTGACAATGGGTCGAACTTCGATTCTGATGAGTTCAGAGCCTTCTGTGCTTCTCAAGGTACTCGAGTCGACTATGCTTCAGTCGCCCACCCCCAGTCGAATGGACAAGCTGAAAGAGCAAATGGATTGATTCTCAAAGGAATGAAACCCCGACTGATGCGTGATCTCAAACACGCAGCAGGAGCCTGGGTCGATGAACTTCCATCAGTGTTGTGGGGACTGAGGACGACTCCCAATCGGTCGACTGGCAGAACTCCTTTCTTCTTGGTTTATGGAGCTGAAGCTGTACTTCCGAGTGACTTGCTCCACAATGCGCCCCGAGTCGAGCTTTTCTCAGAAGATGAAGCAGAACAGGCACGGCAAGATGCAATTGATCTCCTGGAAGAGGAAAGAGAGATGGCCTTGATCCGGTCGACCATCTATCAGCAAGACCTACGTCGATTCCACGCCAGAAACGTGAGGGGTCGAGCATTTCAAGAGGGAGACTTGGTTCTTCGAGTGGATCAGCAGAAACCACACAAGCTTGCTCCTGCCTGGGAAGGCCCCTTCGTTGTCACCAGAGTGCTCCACAACGGAGCGTACCACCTCTACAACATCGAGCACAAGAAAGACGAGCCGCGCGTTTGGAATGCGGAGCTGCTCCGCCCCTTTTATACTTAAGCACTCAGTCTGTTGAGATGTAATAAGAAGCACCTTTGTAGTTTGTTTATCAAAGACAAGAGTTTTACAGTCTTCTAAAATGATTGTCGATTGCTTACGTTTGTGTCTGAAATCCCCCAGTGGGTGGCTTAGCTGCGAATCCGTTTCGCCTAAGTTTATAAAATCCTACCGAGTGGTGAGCAAGCCTCTCACTCGGGGGCTTAGCTGCGAATCCGTTTCGCTTAAGTTTTAAAAATCCTACCGAGTGGTGAGCAAGCCTCTCACTCGGGGGCTTAGCTGCAGTCCAGTACTTGCCTAAGTTTGAAAAATCCTACTGAGTGGTGAGCAAGCCTCTCACTCGGGGGCTTAGTTGCGAATCCGTTTCGCCTAAGTTTTAAAAATCCTACCGAGTGGTGAGCAAGCCTCTCACTCGGGGGCTTAGCTACAGTCCAGTACTCACCTAAGTTTGAAAAATCCTACCGAGTGGTGAGCAACCTGTTGGGGAACGTAGTAATTTCAAAAAAATTCCTACGCACACGCAAGATCATGGTGATGCATAGCAACGAGAGGGGAGAGTGTTGTCCACGTACCCTCGTAGACCGACAGCGGAAGCGTTATCACAACGCGGTTGATGTAGTCGTACGTCTTCACGATCCGACCGATCAAGTACCGAACGCACGGCCCCTCCGAGTTCTACACACGTTCAGCTCGATGACGTCCCTCGAACTCCGATCCAGCCGAGTGTTGAGGGAGAGTTTCGTCAGCACGACGGCGTGGTGACGATGATGATGTTCCACCGACGCAGGGCTTCGCCTAAGCTCCGCAACGGTATTATCGAGGTGTAATATGGTGGAAGGGGGCACCGCACACGGCTAAGAGATCTCAAGGATCAATTGTTGTGTCCATGGGGTGCCCCCTGCCCCCGTATATAAAGAAGCAAGGGAGGAGGAGGCCGGCCCTAGGAGGGGCGCACCAAGTGTGGAGTCCTACTAGGACTCCCTAGTCCTAGTAGGATTCCACCTCCCATATGGAATAGGAAAAGAGGAAGGGAAAAAGAGAAGGAAAGAAGGGGGGCCCCCCCTTCCCTAGTCCAATTCGGACCAGACCAAGGGGAGGGGTGCGGCCACCCTTGAGGCTCTTTTCCTTCTTTCCCGTATGGCCCAATAAGGCCCAATACGTATTCCCGTAACTCTCCGGTACTCCGAAAAATACCCGAATCACTCGGAACCTTTCCGAAGTCCGAATATAGTCGTCCAATATATCGATCTTTACGTCTCGACCATTTCGAGACTCCTTGTCATATCCCCGATCTCATCTGGGACTCCGAACTCCTTCGGTACATCAAAACTCAATAAAACTGTCATCGTAACGTTAAGCGTGCGGACCCTACGGGTTCGAGAACTATGTAGACATGACCGAGACACGTCTCCGGTCAATAACCAATAGCGGGACCTGGATGCCCATATTGGCTCTCACATATTCTACGAAGATCTTTATCGGTCAGACCGCATAACAACATACGTTGTTCCCTTTGTCACCGGTATGTTACTTGCCCGAGATTTGATCGTCGGTATCTCGATACCTAGTTCAATCTCGTTACTGGGAAGTCTCTTTACTCGTTCCGTAATACATCATCCCGCAACTAACTCATTAGTCACAATGCTTGCAAGGCTTATAGTGATGTGCATTACCGAGTGGGCCCAGAGATACCTCTCCGACAATCGGAGTGACAAATCCTAATCTCGAAATACGCCAACCCAACAAGTACCTTTGGAGACACCTGTAGAGCACCTTTATAATCACCCATTTACGTTGTGACGTTTGGTAGCACACAAAGTGTTCCTCCGGTAAACGGGAGTTGCATAATCTCATAGTCATAGGAACATGTATAAGTCATGAAGAAAGCAATAGCAACATACTAAACGATCGGGTGCTAAGCTAACGAAATGGGTCAAGTCAATCACGTCATTCTCCTAATGAGGTGATCCCGTTAATCAAATGACAACTCATGTCTATGGCTAGGAAACATAACCATCTTTGATTAACGAGCTAGTCAAGTAGAGGCATACTAGTGACACTCTGTTTGTCTATGTATTCACACATGTATTACGTTTCCGGTTAATACAATTCTAGCATGAATAATAAACATTTATCATGATATAAGGAAATATATAATACTTTATTATTGCCTCTAGGGCATATTTCCTTCAGTCTCCCACTTGCACTAGAGTCAATAATCTATTTCACATCGCCATGTGATTTAACATCAATAATTCACATCACCATGTGATTAACACCCATAGTTCACATCTCTATGTGACCAACACTCAAAGGGTTTACTAGAGTCAATAATCTAGTTCACATCGCTATGTGATTAACACCCAAAGAGTACTAAGGTGTGATCATGTTTTGATTGTGAGATAATTTTAGTCAACGGGTCTGTCACATTCAGATCCGTAAGTATTTTGCAAATTTCTATGTCTACAATGCTCTGCACGGAGCTACTCTAACTAATTGCTCCCACTTTGAATATGTATCTAGACCGAGACTTAGAGTCATCTAGATTTAGTGTCAAAACTTGCATCGACGTAACCCTTTACGACGAACCTTTTGTCACTTCCATAATCGAGAAACATATCCTTATTCCACTAAGGATAATTTTGACCGCTGTCCAGTGATCTACTCCTAGATCACTATTGTACTCCCTTGCCAAAATCAGTGTAGGGTATACAATAGATCTGGTACACAGCATGGCATACTTTATAGAACCTATGGCCAAGGCATAGGGAATGACTTTCATTCTCTTTCTATCTTTTGCCGTGGTCGGGCTTTGAGTCTTTACTCAATTTCACACCTTGTAACACAGGCAAGAACTCTTTCTTTGACTGTTTTATTTTGAACTATTTCAAAATCTTGTTAAGGTATGTACTCATTGAAAAACTTATCAAGCGTCTTCATCTATGTCTATAGATCTTGATGCTCAATATGTAAGCAGCTTCACCGAGGTCTTTCTTTGAAAAACTCATTTCAAAACACTCCTTTATGCTTTACAGAATAACTCTACATTATTTCCGATCAACAATATGTCATTCACATATACTTATCAGAAATGCTGTAGTGCTCCCACTCACTTTCTTGTAAATACAGGCTTCACCGCAAGTATGTATAAAACTATATCCTTTGATCAACTTATCAAAGTGTATATTCCAACTCCGAGATGCTTGCACCAGTCCATAGATGGATCGCTGGAGCTTGCATATTTTGTTAGCACCTTTAGGATTGACAAAACCTCCTGGTTGCATCATATACAACTCTTCTTTAATAAATCCATTAAGGAATGCAATTTTGTTTATCCATTTGCCATATTTCATAAAATGCGGCAATTGCTAACATGATTCAGACAGACTTAAGCATAGATACGAGTGAGAAACTCTCATCGTAGTCAACATCTTGAACTTGTCGAAAACCTTTTTGCGACAATTCTAGCTTTGTAGATAGTGATACTACTATCAGCGTCCGTCTTCCTCTTGAAGATCCATTTATTCTCAATTGTGTGCCGATCATCGGGCAAGTCAACCAAAGTCCACACTTTGTTCTCATACATGGATCTCATCTCAGATTTCATGGCCTCAAGCCATTTTGCGGAATCTGGGCTCACCATCGCTTCTTCATAGTTCGTAGGTTCGTCATGGTCTAGTACCATAACCTCCAGAACAGGATTACTGTACCACTCTGGTGCGGATCTTACTCTGGTTTACCTACGAGGTTTGGTAGTAACTTGATCTGAAGTTACATGATCATCATCATTAACTTCCTCACTAATTGGTGTAGGAGTCACAGGAACATATTTCTGTGATGAACTACTTTCCAATAAGGGAGCAGGTACAGTTACCTCATCAAGTTCTACTTTCCTCCCACTCACTTCTTTCGAGAGAAACTCCTTCTCTAGAAAGGATCCATACTAAGCAACGAATGTCTTGCTTTCGGATCTGTGATAGAAGGTGTACCCAACTGTCTCCTTTGGGTATCCTATGAAGACACATTTCTCCGATTTGGGTTTGAGCTTATCAGGATGAAACTTTTTCACATAAGCATCGCAACCCCAAACTTTAAGAAACGACAACTTTGGTTTCTTGCCAAACCACAGTTCATAAGGCGTCGTCTCAACGGATTTTGATGGTGCCCTATTTAACGTGAATGTAGCTGTCGCTAATGCATAACCCCAAAACGATAGTGGTAAATTGGTAAGAGACGTCATAGATTGCACTATATCCAATAAAGTACGGTTATGACGTTCGGACACACCATTATGCTGTGGTGTTCCAGGTGGCGTGAGTAGTGAAACTATTTCACATTGTTTTAACTGAAGGGCAAACTCGTAACTAAAATACTCTTCTCCACGATCAAATCGTAGAAACTTTATTTTCTTGTTACGATGATTTTCGCTTCACTCTGAAATTATATGAACTTTTCAAATGTTTCAGACTTCTGTTTCATTAAGCAAATATACCCATATTTGCTCAAATCATCTGTGAAGGTCAAAAAAATAATGATACCTGCTACGAGCCTCAATATTCATCGGACCACATACATCTGTATGTTTGATTTCCAACAAATCTGTTGCTCTCTCCATAGTTCCGGAGAACGGCGTTTTAGTCATCTTGCCCATGAGGCACGGTTCGCAAGCATCAAGTGATTCATAATCAAGTGATTCCAAAATCCCATCAGTATGGAGTTTCTTCATGCGCTTTACACCAATATGACCTAAACGGCAGTGCCACAAATAAGTTGCACTATCATTATTAACTTTGCATCTTTTGGCTTCAATATTATGAATATGTGTATCACTACGATCGAGATCCAACAAACCATTTTTGTTGGTGTGTATGACCATAAAAGGTTTTTATTCATGTAAACAGAACAACAATTGTTCTCTAACTTAAATGAATAACCGTATTGCAATAAACATGATCAAATCATATTCATGCTCAACGCAAACACCAAATAACACTTATTTAGTTTCAACACTAATCTCGAAAGTATAGGGAGTGTGCGATGATGATCATATCAATCTTGGAACTACTTCCAACACACATCGTCACCTCGCCTTTTACTAGTCTCTGTTTATTCTGCAACTCCCGTTTCGAGTTACTACTATTTAGCAACTGAACCAGTATCAATTACCGAGGGGTTGCTATAAACACTAGTAAAGTACACATCAATAATCTGTATATCAAATATACCTTTGTTCACTTTTACTAGTCTCTGTTTATTCTGCAACTCCCGTTTCGAGTTACTACTCTTAGCAACTGAACCAGTATCAATTACCGAGGGGTTGCTATAAACACTAGTAAAGTACACATCAATAATCTGTATATCAAATATACCTTTGTTCACTTTGCCATCCTTCTTATCCACCAAATAGTTGGGGTAGTTCCGCTTCCAGTGACCAGTCCCTTTGCAGTAGAAGCACTTAGTCTCAGGCTTAGGACCAGACTTAGGCTTCTTCACTTGAGCAACAACTTGCTTGCCGTTCTTCTTGAAGTTCCCCTTCTATCCCTTTGCCCTTTTCTTGAAACTAGTGGTCTTGTTAACCATCAACACTTGATGTTTTTCTTGATTTCTACCTTCGTCGATTTCAGCATCACGAAGAGCTTGGGAATTACTTTCGTCATCCCTTGCATACTATAGTTCATCACGAAGTTCTACTAACTTGGTGATGGTGACTAGAGAATTCTGTCAATCACTATTTTATCTGGAAGATTAACTCCCACTTGATTCAAGCGATTGTAGTACCCAGACAATCTGAGCACATGCTCACTAGTTGAGCGATTCTCCTCCATCTTTTAGCTATAGAACTTTGTTGGAGACTTCATATCTCTCAACTCGGGTATTTGCTTGAAATATTAAATTCAACTCCTGGAACATCTTATATGGTCCATGACGTTCAAAACGTCTTTGAAGTCCCGATTCTAAGCCGTTAAGCATGGTGCACTAAACTATCAAGTAGTCATCATATTGAGCTAGCCAAACGTTCATAACGTTTGCATCACTCTTGCAATAGGTTTGTCACCTAGCGGCGCATCAAGGACATAATTTTTCTGTGCAGCAATGAGGATAATCCTCAGATCACGGATCCAATCCGCATCTTTGCTACTAACATTTTTCAACATAATTTTCTCTAGGAACATATCAAAAATAAACACAGGGAAGCAACAACGCGAGCTATTGATCTACAACATAATTTGCAAAATACTATTAGGACTAAGTTCATGATAAATTTAAGTTCAATTAATCATATTACTTAAGAACTCCCACTTAGATAGACATATCTCTAATCATCTAAGTGATTACGTGATCCAAAGCAACTAAACCATGTCCGATTAACACGTGAGATGGAGTAGTTTCAATGGTGAACATCACTATGTTGATCATATCTACTATATGATTCACGTTCGACCCTGAAGACCATTCCACTCGTCTGGCCCTTTGCTGTTTGGGGATTGGATATGGTTGGACCTCTGAGGACTGGTAGGAGCGGCTTCACTCTTGTGCTTGTAGCAGTCGACAAGTTCACCAAATGGATTGAAGCCAAGCCTATCAAAAACCTTGAAGCCAGTCTGCTGTCAGTTTCATCAGAGAGTTAACATTCAGATATGGTGTTCCACACAGCATCATCACTGACAATGGGTCGAACTTCGATTCTGATGAGTTCAGAGCCTTCTGTGCTTCTCAAGGTACTCGAGTCGACTATGCTTCAGTCGCCCACCCCCAGTCGAATGGACAAGCTGAAAGAGCAAATGGATTGATTCTCAAAGGACTGAAACCCCGACTGATGCGTGATCTCAAACACGCAGCAGGAGCCTGGGTCGATGAACTTCCATCAGTGTTGTGGGGACTGAGGACGACTCCCAATCGGTCGACTGGCAGAACTCCTTTCTTCTTGGTTTATGGAGCTGAAGCTGTACTTCCGAGTGACTTGCTCCACAATGCGCCCCGAGTCGAGCTTTTCTCAGAAGATGAAGCAGAACAGGCACGGCAAGATGCAATTGATCTCCTGGAAGAGGAAAGAGAGATGGCCTTGATCCGGTCGACCATCTATCAGCAAGACCTACGTCGATTCCACGCCAGAAACGTGAGGGGTCGAGCATTTCAAGAGGGAGACTTGGTTCTTCGAGTGGATCAGCAGAAACCACACAAGCTTGCTCCTGCCTGGGAAGGCCCCTTCGTTGTCACCAGAGTGCTCCACAACGGAGCGTACCACCTCTACAACATCGAGCACAAGAAAGACGAGCCGCGCGCTTGGAATGCGGAGCTGCTCCGCCCCTTTTATACTTAAGCACTCAGTCTGTTGAGATGTAATAAGAAGCACCTTTGTAGTTTGTTTATCAAAGACAAGAGTTTTACAGTCTTCTAAAATGATTGTCGATTGCTTACGTTTGTGTTTGAAATCCCCCAGTGGGTGGCTTAGCTGCGAATCCGTTTCGCCTAAGTTTATAAAATCCTACCGAGTGGTGAGCAAGCCTCTCACTCGGGGGCTTAGCTGCGAATCCGTTTCGCTTAAGTTTTAAAAATCCTACCGAGTGGTGAGCAAGCCTCTCACTCGGGGGCTTAGCTGCAGTCCAGTACTTGCCTAAGTTTGAAAAATCCTACTGAGTGGTGAGCAAGCCTCTCACTCGGGGGCTTAGTTGCGAATCCGTTTCGCCTAAGTTTTAAAAATCCTACCGAGTGGTGAGCAAGCCTCTCACTCGGGGGCTTAGCTACAGTCCAGTACTCACCTAAGTTTGAAAAATCCTACCGAGTGGTGAGCAACCTGTTGGGGAACGTAGTAATTTCAAAAAATTTCCTACGCACACGCAAGATCATGGTGATGCATAGCAACGAGAGGGGAGAGTGTTGTCCACGTACCCTCGTAGACCGACAGCGGAAGCCTTATCACAACGCGGTTGATGTAGTCGTACGTCTTCACGATCCGACCGATCAAGTACCGAACGCACGGCCCCTCCGAGTTCTACACACGTTCAGCTCGATGACGTCCCTCGAACTCCGATCCAGCCGAGTGTTGAGGGAGAGTTTCGTCAGCACGACGGCGTGGTGACGATGATGATGTTCCACCGACGCAGGGCTTCGCCTAAGCTCCGCAACGGTATTATCGAGGTGTAATATGGTGGAAGGGGGCACCGCACGCGGTTAAGAGATCTCAAGGATCAATTGTTGTGTCCATGGGGTGCCCCCTGCCCCCGTATATAAAGGAGCAAGGGAGGAGGAGGCCGGCCCTAGGAGGGGCGCACCAAGTGTGGAGTCCTACTAGGACTCCCTAGTCCTAGTAGGATTCCACCTCCCATATGGAATAGGAAAAGAGGAAGGGAAAAAGAGAAGGAAAGAAGGGGGCGCCCCCCTTCCCTAGTCCAATTCGGACCAGACCAAGGGGAGGGGTGCGGCCACCCTTGAGGCCCTTTTCCTTCTTTCCTGTATGGCCCAATAAGGCCCAATACGTATTGCCGTAACTCTCCGGTACTCCGAAAAATACCCGAATCACTCGGAACCTTTCCGAAGTCCGAATATAGTCGTCCAATATATCGATCTTTACGTCTCGACCATTTCGAGACTCCTCGTCATATCCCCGATCTCATCCGGGACTCCGAACTCCTTCGGTACATCAAAACTCAATAAAACTGTCATCGTAACGTTAAGCGTGCGGACCCTACGGGTTCGAGAACTATGTAGACATGACCGAGACACGTCTCCGGTCAATAACCAATAGCGGGACCTGGATGCCCATATTGGCTCCCACATATTCTACGAAGATCTTTATCGGTCAGACCGCATAACAACATACGTTGTTCCCTTTGTCACCGGTATGTTACTTGCCCGAGATTTGATCGTCGGTATCTCGATACCTAGTTCAATCTCGTTACTGGCAAGTCTCTTTACTCGTTCCGTAATACATCATCCCGCAACTAACTCATTAGTCACAATGCTTGCAAGGCTTATAGTGATGTGCATTACCGAGTGGGCCCAGAGATACCTCTCCGACAATCGGAGTGACAAATCCTAATCTCGAAATACGCCAACCCAACAAGTACCTTTGGAGACACCTGTAGAGCACCTTTATAATCACCCATTTACGTTGTGACGTTTGGTAGCACACAAAGTGTTCCTCCGGTAAACGGGAGTTGCATAATCTCATAGTCATAGGAACATGTATAAGTCATGAAGAAAGCAATAGCAACATACTAAACGATCGGGTGCTAAGCTAACGAAATGGGTCAAGTCAATCACGTCATTCTCCTAATGAGGTGATCCCGTTAATCAAATGACAACTCATGTCTATGGCTAGGAAACATAACCATCTTTGAAACGAGCTAGTCAAGTAGAGGCATACTAGTGACACTCTGTTTGTCTATGTATTCACACATGTATTACGTTTCCGGTTAATACAATTCTAGCATGAATAATAAACATTTATCATGATATAAGGAAATATATAATACTTTATTATTGCCTCTAGGGCATATTTCCTTCACAACCCTCCCACTCGGGGGCTTAGCTGCAGTCCAGTACTCGCCTAAGTTTGAAAAATCCTACCGAGTGGTGAGCAACTCTCCCACTCGGGGGCTTAGCTGCAGTCCAGTACTCGCCTAAGTTTGAAAAATCCTACCGAGTGGTGAGCAACTCTCCCACTCGGGGGCTTAGCTGCAGTCCAGTACTCGCCTAAGTTTGAAAAATCCTACCGAGTGAAGAGCAACCCTTCCACTCGGGGGCTTAGCTGCAGTCCAGTACTCGCCTAAGTTTGAAAAATCATACCGAGTGGTGAGCAAATCTCCCACTCGGGGGCTTAGCTGCAGTCCAGTACTCGCCTAAGTTTGAAAAATCCTACCGAGTGGAGAGCAACCCTCCCACTCGGGGGCTTAGCTGCAGTCCAGTACTCGCCTAAGTTTGAAAAATCCTACCGAGTGGTGAGCAAGCCTCCCACTCGGGGGCTTAGCTGCAGTCCAGTACTCGCCTAAGTTTGAAAAATCCTACCGAGTGGTGAGCAACCCTCCACTCGGGGGCTTAGCTGCAGTCCAGTACTCGCCTAAGTTTGAAACACATCCCTATCCGCAAGGACGATGAGGTGTTGGCCGACTGCAACCTTCTTCTCGGAGCTACGCCACAAGTACAACGTACGCTCCATCCCTATCCGCAAGGACGACGAGGTGAAGGTCGACTGCAACCTTCTCCTTGGAGCTACACCACAAGTACAACGTACGCTCCATCCCTATCCGCAAGGACGACGAGGTGCAGGCCGACTGCAACCTTCTCCTTGGAGCTATGCCACAAGTACAACGTACGCTCCATCCCTATCCGCAAGGACGACGAGGTGTCGGTCGACTGCAACCTTCTCCTCGGAGCTACGCCACAAGTACAACGTGCGCTCCATCCCTATCCGCAAGGACGACGAGGTGCAGGTCGACTGCAACCTTCTCCTCGGAGCTACGCCACAAGTACAATGTACGCTCCATCGTCGTCCGCAAGGACGACGAGGTATAGGTCAACTGGGATCTCCTCCTCAGAGCTGCATCTCAAGTACAAAGATTATTTCGAGTGAAGAGAAAATTCCACTCGAAGGCAAACACAAGCATATTCAGAGATAAACCAAGTTCAGATAAATCCTAAGGTTCCGGACAATGGATCAAAAGTACTCGAGCATCAAGCCCGAAGAAGTTTAACAATTACACAATCATTCGGCATTCCGAGGCAAATAAAGGTGGAGCATAATGTTTTTTGGTCACTTGTCAGGAGAAGGACTGGCTGGGTCGCAGAAACTGTCAAGGTCTATGATGTCCGCAATGCGAGTGGCGGCGTCAAGGAAAGTGTTCATGAAGGACTGGAAAGTGTGCCTCTTTGTGTTAGCAACCTTGAGCTCCGCCAGCTTGTCTTCTTTGACGTCCTTGCAGTGCACTCGGACCAGAGACAGCGCGACATCAGCGCCACAGTGAGCCGATGACTTCTTCCATTCTTGCACTTGGTCAGGTATTTGATTCAGTCGAGCCATCAGAGACTCGAGGTCTTGATACAGTTCCGCCTGAGGCCAGAGTTCAGCATCAACCCGAGTCATTGCCGCCTTCAGGCGGGCAAGATAAGCAACCGCGCTGTCCATGCGAGATTCCAACCGCAGCACATTCATTGCAACATCATCTTTGACTGGGCAATTTATGGGATCGAGACCCGTCTCGACCCGCCCAGTTTCCGCTTCAAAGTCCTGGCAGAGTTCTGTACAGTCGAGTAAATGGTGAGCAAGGTTGGAAAAAGCGGTAGGCGTAAGCGAGGCGGTTGGCCTTCGCCTAGTGCCTAAGCGGTGCTTAAGCGCCCTAGGCGTAGCCTAGGTGATTATATAATATTTACTGTTGGGGTGTATATGTGGTTATTATATGTGTATTTTATTAATTTAGGGCATATAAGTATGTTAACGACCAACTACTATGATTGGAATATGGCCCTTTTGGCATATCAGTGCAATATGGCATGATTTGTTGCTTGGGTAGACAATTTCTTACTTGCTCTGCCTAGACTTCTGCTTATGCCCTAGGCGAGGCGTTGGGCCATTGCCTAGCGCCTAGGCGTGCCTAAGCGCCTCCTAGGCACTGCCTTTTCCAACAGAGATGGTGAGTCGACAATATAATAAGACTTGTCAATCGACCATAACATAGTCAGTCGAACGTCAGTTACCTTCAAGTTTTAAGACCAGTTTCGCAGCAAGCTGGCCCAGATATGATTCCAACTCGCCTTTCTTGGCCTTGAGGCTGCCAATCTCGCCAGTCAGCTGGTCTTTGTCTTGCTTCAGTCGTTCGACCTCCCGATTGGCGTCAGAAACAGCAGTCTTCAGTTTGGAGTTCTCTTCTTCTAGCTTGCCGACTGAAGCAAGCTTCTTGTCAGCAAGTGCCGTTTTCTCTCGCGCTTCCTTCTATGCAGCAGCAAGATCCAGATCCTTCTTCTCCAAAGCCTGCTTCATTTTCTCTAAAGAAATAACATTCTTCAGACGAGCTTGGAGTTGACGGTTTTCACTACATACATCTGCTCGAGTGGAGTCACTCGGTTCAAAAAATGGAAAGGAAAAGTGCCAGTAGTGAGATGGACAATTGACGATTGGTTACCTCCCATGGCAGCTACTTCGTCATGAGCAGTCTTGAGATTCTTCCTGGCTAGTTCCAGATCAAGGTTAAGGCTGATTTGTTGCTTGTTCAGTGTAGAAATTTGGGCACCGAGATCACAAGATTTCTGTGGTCAATACATAAGACATATCAGTCGACTGAAATAAAAAGACATCACAGTGATAGTTACTCTAAGACTACCAACGAACCAAACATTCAATGACAGTCTCGG
Source organism: Triticum aestivum (assembly GCF_018294505.1). NCBI lineage: Eukaryota > Viridiplantae > Streptophyta > Magnoliopsida > Poales > Poaceae > Triticum > Triticum aestivum. The sequence continues at coordinate 4,900,541 of NC_057805.1, forward strand.
GGACTACACCCAGTGGGTGCACTTAGCGTGCCCCCACTGTTTTGAGTAAACACTCGGCATGGTCTGCCCAGCGCGAGTTGTAAAAAAAGCCGTTCTCAGACCATAGTCGACTCCCGCAGTCAACCACGGTCTCGGGGACTACACCTAGTGGGTGCACTTAGCGTGCCCCCACTGGTTCTGGTTCCATTCGACCTGGTCCGCCCAGGCCGAGTGACAAAATTCAGATTCTCAGACCACAGTCGACTGCCCGCAGTCAACTATGGTCTCGGGGACTACACCTAGTGGGTGCACTCAGAGTGCGCCCACTGGTTCAAAGATTCAATTCAAGTCGACCCAAATTGACTTGTGCAACTTCAAAACAGTCACACCCCAGTGGGTGATCGGACGAGGAATATGATCAATCGGAAATCAACTAACCTATACATTGGTCTGCAGAGCAGCTCCAGCGTTGAAGGCCACCTGACTGGCCTCATGCACCACTTTCATTTGCCCCATCACAAGGTTCAACTGAAGAAGAGATTCCTTGGCGGCACTCGGTGGGTCGTCTGGAGTTTGATACACAGTGAAAAGCGATGATGGCAGAGCAGTCGAAGCAGCCGCTAGGTCTGATGCGTGGAGTTGTATTGGTGCAACAGGGGTCTGAGCAGCTGATCCTGATGGGCAATCAGTCGACAGCGGGATAGCGAAAGTGACGTTGGTGCGAGCCGGATCTGTCGATCGCTCGACCGCCGTCCCAGGCATCACAGTCGACTGAGGAACCCGAACCTCAGGCGCTTTCCCTCTCAGTTACTTGTCCCTCCTCCCCCTTCCCCTCAGCGGTACTTCTTCTTCATCGTCCGGGAGCACAACAATGTCTCGTGGAGCTGCAACAAACAGATAAAATCAGAGAGACAACTGGCAAACAATCCAGTCGTCCAAATAAATTCGAGTCGGGCAAACTTACTGGCTTTGGAGGTAGCTGCGTCATCGGTTTCCTCGTCGTCTGGGACCTTGTCGATATCCATATCGGTCGCGGCAGAGGCCGGGCTTTAAAGGTTCATCATCCACTCGGTTAGTACAAGAGAATCAATCGGAACAAGAAAATACGGGAAGAACATTTACCCAGAAGCAACAGGAACATCCATCTTGATTCTAGGCAAGGTCTTCCGAGCCTTTGAGGGATTGATCTTGGGCTGCTTGGTGACTTTCTCAGCCAATTCTGGAGTCGAAGACCGAGCGCGCTTTTGAGATGGAGCGCTCGAGGCCACAGCCTTACCGCGCCTGCCCGCGGGATCATGGTGCTGCTTGGATCGACGTTCGGAACGAGTCGGTGAGTCGACTACCTCCTCATCGTCTGACTCGTCGCTCTCGTCTTCATCATCGTCGGCTGGTGACTCCTATTCGCCGCTCTCCTCCGCGCTGTCCTCGCCCTCATGGTCCTGCTCCAAAGCTTGTTCGCCATTGGGCATTGAGTACATCTCTGTGTAAATATATAAGACAAGAAGCCGAGTGGAAATCAGTCGGATTAACAAATAGTCGGAAAACACATCCAAATGCAATCGGTTATAGCGGCCAAACCTTGTCTGGCTGGTTGCTGTCGCTGAAAGGGTTGACTCTCCTGGCGCCCCTGGGGTTGTCCTTGTTCCCGGTGATGCCCCTCAGCCACTGGGCCACCGTTTTGGCCGGCACCTCCTCTGGATGAACCCGAGCAGTGTCACCGGCCCCGGAGTACATCCACATGGAGTGGTCACGGGCCTGGAGCGGTTGAATGCGCCGACTGAGGAACACCTCCAGCAGATCCATGCTGGTGACACCTTGGTTGATCAGCTGCACCACCCTCTCGACTAGCATGCCCGTCTCCGCCTTCTCCACGGCGGTCACTTTCAACGAAGATGGAGTCTGAACACGATCAAAAGAAAAAGGAGGAAGTCCAGTCGATTGGCTGGGGTCACGATATCCTGGCAGTAGAACCAGGTCGACTGCCAGCCCCTGACCGACTCAGAAAGAGTCATCGAAGGAAAGGAACTCCTCTTCCTCTTCTGGATACCCAGGCCCCCGCACATCTGGATAACATGGGTTTTCTTGTCGTTCGAGTTCGCTTTCTTCACTGTTTGGGAGCGGATGGTGAAAATGTGCTTGAAAAGACCCCAGTGCGGTCGACACCCCAAGAAATTCTCGCACATGGACACGAATGCGGCAAGATATGTGATGGTGTTGGGAGTAAAATGATGGAGTTGAGCCCCGAAGAAATTCAAGAAACCTCGAAAGAAGGGGTCTGGAGGAAGCGAGAAGTCGCGGTCGACATGGGTGGCGAGCAGAACACACTCACCCGGTCGCGGCTGCGGCTCCATTTCCCCCTCCGGCAACCGCATAGACTCATGGACGATCAGCCCTAACTCGGCCATATCGTCCAAGTCTTCCTGCCGAAGCGAAGATCAGATCCAATCTCCCTGGATCCAACCCGACGGCAGCCCCGAGCGCGATGAAGATCCCCGATTCGTCTTCTTGCTTTTTGCCGCCCCCGTCGCCTTCTTCACGCGTTCCAGCGCCGCCGTTTTCTCCTTCCCCATGGCGGCGGAGCGGCGACGTCGAGAGTGGAGAAGCTGGATGGGACGAAGGGGCAAGAGGAAGAAGAAGGAGAATGGGCACGCACAGTGCGGACGCCTCGGCCCTGCCGCTTTTAAAGGGCCACTTCCGAGTGGCTGACGCGTGGGTCCGGGCGATCCTGTCAAATCCCTCAACAGTCGCACACGGGATACGTGGCGAAAAAGGTGGCACGAAAATCGAAACGTCATGTTTATCTACTCCGCTTACCACGGCGCGCTCCGCCTGGCGCGCTTCCACCAAAATTTCGAATCCCGCGAAATCCGGGATCCTCTACAACCGATCACGCCAAAGATTTCATGTCAAAGTCAACACTCGACGGGTGACGTTATAAAAACCAATCAGCAATTTTTGAATCGATCAAGGTGACTGAAACGAAGCCGAAGTTCCAACACTGGCCTCCGTTCAGAGATGAATTCTTGAGAAAAGCAAGAGTCAAAGCAAGGTCAACTTCAACCTTCTTTTCACTCGGACCTCAATCCATTCGGGGGCTAATGATGAGGACATAGACCTGGGGTAGGGTAATAGGCCTGACCTATACGTCCTACATAAGGTCCTTGTCTTAGAAGCACAGAAGTTCAAGAGTAAATAGGGAGGGCCCAACAAAGGTGTCGAGTGCAATCCACTCGACCTACCATTCACTCGGAGACCCCTCCTTGTCTAGGTCACTCGACCACTAAACCATTCGACCATGCAAAGGACCACTCGACGTACAGAAGACCTAAAGCCACTGTGCGCAGCAACGGTCGGACGTTTACTCGTATACTTAATGATCATTTATAGAACTTTATTACAGACGTTACCTGTAACGCTCTCTCTTTATGTACATTGAACCCTGTGTAACGGAGGGGAGCTGGGATCCTGGCGCACTCTATATAAGCCACCCCCTCCTCTGGGACAAGGGTTCGCACCCCCTGTAACACACACACACACACACACACACACACACACATAATCCAGTCGACCGCCTCCGGGCTCCGAGACGTAGGGATGTTACTTCTTCTGAGAAGGGTCTGAACTCGTAAAACTCATGTGTACAACTTCGCCATAGCTAGGATCTTGCCTCTACATACCTACCCCCCATTCTACTGTTAGTCTTAGATCCACGACAGGTACTGATAATTGGTTGTTTTTTAAGCTCCTGCTGGTTTGATAAACTTTAAGGTCACCCACTTGAGAAAAATTGTTGCTTACTCATCATCGCGACCATCATGTCAGCATCTTCGTCGTCATTGATGTCTAAATCCGGTGAATCAATGAACTCCTTGAACATGTAGTTATCAAGCTCATTGTAATCAAACTCTTCGTCCAACAAATACATCGTTTGCCCACAAATGAGCAAAATATTATAGAAAATCCACTTCGACATTTCGTCAAACATATGTTAGGCTAGCTGCATGGCCTACCGAGTAGGACATACCGGGGCGTAGCCCGGGGCAATGAAGGGCGCCCGGGAGAGACGGGAGAAATGGTGGTGGCGATGTGTGTTGTGGATAGTTGCGGAGCTAGGGTGGAGACACCGCGCAGAGCTATGCAAAGGGCGACGCGGGGGCAAGGGCTGGTCGGTCGAGATTTGGGGATGGTTTGGATGAATTTGGGGTTGGTCCCTTCGGTCAAGATGGCAGACGTGTCCGGGTCGCCCACATCCACACCACATATGAGCTAGCTTTGAGGGATGCGGGACAAACCCGAACACATGGGCTGAGTTTGGGGTGGGGGTCCAATTGGGTGACTATTTTGGTCTGGACGGTGTTCGGTCTGTCCACCGGGCGTTTGGGAGGGAAGTGGGGGTACAAGGAGTAGAGATCGAAGCTCCACTCCGTAAAGCAAATTGGTTTTAAAGCATCTACAAGCACAGTGTCCTAGTTTGACCTCATATATGTCCATCGACAGCGCCTGATCACCCCTCATTTCTCCATGTCTGCGGCCATCCTCCTCATATCCGAACCACAAATCAAGACAACCCATGCAACATGATAAAAAAGAGTAGGAAGATAAATTCAACATAGCATAATCATAGATCATACATAGCAAGTTTAATTACAACAGGACATAGGATAGCAAGTTAACAAAAGATTGGACACACCAAGTTCATCGAAACACTAAGATAGATAAAAGATGGAGCGAGGGGGCGTCAGACCTCGCCGGTTTGTCTCCCTTGAGGTCTCCGGAGCGGCTTCGTCATCGTCGTGATGCCAGATATATGGGCTGTGTTTGAGGCGTGCCGAACAACCCCAACATTTTGACCGGTATGAAGAGTTTGATCGGTTGCGGTTTTTGGGTCGAAGAGGCGTCCGAGTTGCCCTCCCGGACAAATGGGAGAGAATAGGGTCCGGTTGGAGATTATAGGGGCATAAATTTAGTACTAGTAGTACCGTCGATGATCGGTGGGGCCCAAACTCAGAGCCCGACGTGGCGGTCAAACCCTTGACTGACCTGACCGGACCGGACGCCATCTGGTCTGCTGCGCGCGGCCGCCGCCGTCGACCGGCAGCGTAGCTGCGCCCGTGGCCGTCTTAAATGCTCCGACCTGCCGACCGCGACCCGCCCCGGCCGGAGCGGCCCGGCATCCGTCCGTCCATCCACCGGTAGCTGCATGCATGCACGCCGTCTCCGAGCCTGTTCATTAATGGCGGCCGGCCGATCGAGGCAGAGTAGATCAGTGGCGTAAAGCGCTCCCTGCCAAACGCAACGCCTCCGTGAGCGTGCGACCGCCAGCCTCGTGACTCGAGCTGCCTGCTCCCCGCAGTAATGCCGGCCGACTGGCCGAGGTAGGCCGGCAGTCAACCACGATCGGTGATGCAGGCAGGCAGGCAGCCCAACCTCTTTCCCGGCCAAACACACTACTACTCCATTTGGAAGCCGCTTAATTAGCAGCACATGTCAGATGATGCCGATGGTGATCTCCTTGTCGATCTGGTAAAAAACTAAAAATGTCTCAGGTCGTTCTTGATTTGATTGGCTCTTGGATTCCGAAGTCAAATCGCCATATGATATGATGAACTATCAACGTCGGGAAAGGGACGGGATCTTTGTCAATTGGGCGGGCGGATGGATAAAAAATGGCGGCTTCTTTTGCTTTGTGTGTTCGACGGAGGGAGAATCACGGCGACCGGAGGTCAGAGTACATGCATACATACAGCTAGCTAGTAATAACAATTTGGATGGAATATCTCGGCGGTCACCGGCGGTAGCACTGCATGTGGAGGAAGAAGCCGGCGGGGGGCTGGCCCTTGCTGGCCAGCTCCTCGTCCATCCACACCCGCCCGCCGTCCGCCGGCCCGGGCCCGCGTGCCTTCACCATGAACTGCGCCGCGCCGACGCCCCCGGCGAACCACCAGTCGTGCACGTCCCACATCACCTCCACCACCGCGCCGTCGCCCAGCACGGCCGTGCGGTTGCCGCGGAAGTTCCACCCCACGCGCCGCGCCTCCACTATGCTCTTCCCGTCCACGCTCACCGCCACCTCCCCGTCGGCGTGCTCGCCCCTTGACGACGCGCCCCGCCGGTCGCCGCGGCAGCGCACCGTCACCTCGTGCTCCGCCCCGCCGTCCCGGAACCGGCACCGCGTGCTGTGCGCCACCGACGCCGCCTCCGCGGACGACGGGGACGGCGCGCGGAGCTGCTCGCGCCGGCTGACAAGGGCCGCGCGCGAGGCGGCGCCGAAGCGGCGGGACAGCTCCTCCCGCGCGGCCCCGCTGCCGAGGAGCAGCGCGAGCTCCGCGTCGGCCACCACGGCCAGGTGGTACTCCCCGCCGCAGGGCTCCGGCGAGGCCGCCGCGTACTTGGCCTCCGACGTGTCCCAGTGGACGGCCACGGCCGTGCCGCCCTCCGTGACGAACGACCGGGTCCCGCGCCTCTTGTGCATCAGGTGCACGACCCGCTGCTGCGCGGTCGCCGCGGCCGCGGGCTTCACCGCCGCCCTCCGCGGCGTGGCGACCGCGGACGACGGGGGGAGCGTCGGCTTTGTGGAGGCCTCTGCCTGCACTTCCTCGACGGCGACGGAGAGCCCGGTGGCCCCGGCGGCAGCGGCGTCGGCGACGGAGGTGGTGACCACGGAGCGGCGGGTCCAGGTGACGGTGACGAGCAGGTCCTTGCGCGAGGCCAGCGCGACCCGGTAGACGCAGGCGGTGGCGGCCTGGAGCGAGCGGTCGAGGCGGTCGGCGGAGGAGCCCGGCTCGGCGACGGCGAGGGTGGTGACGGCGCCGTCGCGGAAGCAGGAGAAGTCCTTCCGCATCGTCGGATGCGAATGCGTAGGTAGGTAGCTAGGAGAAAATCTCACGACCGTCAACCGTCGTCGTCTACCTAGGAGAGTACGCGTGGTGTACTATAAAGGGCGGAGGGAAGGAAAGCTGCCGGCGGCAATTTATGAGCACGAGCGGCCGGCCGGCGGAAGACGACGGTCCGGTCCGATGTTTATTGATTAGAGGCAGCCAGCGAACGAGCGAGGGAATTTCCATGACATTAACATAGTGTAGCACGTACTGCTCCATGATACCTCAACGTCAAGGGACTGCTGCAGATGTCATGGGTAGTACTACCACCGAGAGCAACTCCAACGCGCCGATCCAAATGAACGCGCGCTTTGTTTGCTTTTTATCTGTTCGGGCCGGCCAAGCGGACGGTCGTGTCCGTTTTCTCATTTGGGTTGGTAGGTGCGCCCAACGGGTGGCAGACCCAATTATGCGAGCGGCCGTAAAAAAACACTTCGTACACACGCGGGCGAAAAATAAGCATAATTAAACATAAATGGCCGGTCAACCTGCCGGGCAAAGTCCACTTAAACATTAATAAACTAAAAAAGTAAGCTGTCAGCACGCTGCCCTAGGCGTCGTCGTCCTCCTCCTCCCCGGGGCCGGTGAGGTCGATGAACGCCGGCGCTGGCCCAGCCCAGGGGAAAGCGCTCTCCCATGCAGCACCGCCGCCTCCGCCGTCTGTCCAGCCGGCGCAGGCTGTCCTGGTGGCGGCGGCTGCACTGCCGCTACACGGGCACGCTCCTCCACCTCCCTCTCCATGCGCTCCTCCGCCTCCCGCGCTAGGCGGCGCTCCAGCTCGATCTCCCGCTCGCCACGGCGTGCTCGTCCGCCGGCCGGTGCGCCTTCCAATGTTCGAGGTGGGCGGCTTCCTGCTCCGGTGTCGCCCCGTACTAGACGGGCGGCGCGCTAACCCACTCGCGAACCACGCCGGTCCACTGGTAGACCTCTGGCTGGCGCTCCGTGGGCTACGGCTCGGGCTTCGGCGGGGGAGTAACCGCCGGTGGTGGCAGCGGAGGGGGCATGACGCAGTTGCCGGCCGCTGACAGTGCGAGGGCCTCCTCCATGCCGACCCAACGTGCGTACATCCTCCTCGCGTCGGCTCTCCTCCAGGGCATGCTGCATGGTGGCCTCCAGCGCGGCCTGGTAGGTCGCCTTCGCTTCCTCCTCCTTCGGCAGGACGTTTGGTGGCGGCGGGGCACTGCGTGGTCGATGTTGACGCCGTAGCGGCGCTCCTCCTCGTGCTCTAGCACAAACCAGCGCTCCCACTACGGGAGTCTGGCACGTAGGCAAGCATCAGGCGCTGGTCCTCCGTGAGGAGCTCGCGCCGCCGGCGAACCTCCTCGCGATGCGTCCTCGCCGTGCGCGGTACCACTGGAATGGGGTTCCTCTCCGGGTCCAGATGCTAGGGTTTCTGGTTGCCGGTGAGGAAGCAGGCATTGCCAGATGTGGACCGTCTGTGGGAGTAGATGAGCCGCCCCTGCTGCACGCTTGCATTAAAAAGGACGGGCACACGGTGCTTCTACCCACTGCCAGGCGGGCCCGAAGTAGGTGGGCGCATTTACTATGACCGCATGAGGTGGTTGGCCGGCCGACATGTGGGGCCTCGGAGGACACCGAGGGTACGCGCTTCGGTCCGCGCCAACGCATTTCAGGCCCAAATTTGGGCAGGAAATGGGTCCGCGCAGACGCAAAGTGGACACGTTTGGGAATGGATCTGCTCGTTGGGCCAACAGTTTTGTCCGCGACCACCCAAACGGATGTGGGAGGACGAAATGGGTTGCCCGTTGGAGTTGCTCTAAACTACTCCCTAGTTAGCTTAAAAAACAATCTTATATTGTGTGACGGAGGGAGTAATAGTGATGAATCGTTTCGAGGGCTTAACTGATATCTACTCTAACAGATTTCTCAAATTTTTAGTTTCTAAAAAAGTGTGTGTCCATGTTTGCTCTCTAGCCTATTATTAATTTTAAAAGTGGTATTGTATTCTTGGAAAAAGAAAAGGTAGGGAGACTACTCCCCTCCGGCATTCATGGCCTACCGACTGTGGCGCACTGGTCGATTGGCCCAACTCCGGCTATAAAACCCGGTACCGCCTCCCCAAAACCTTAGCCCACATTGCTGCCGTCACCCCTTATTTGGTCTTACCCCGCCACCGATTCGGGCCACCGCCACCGCCTTTCTCGAGCTTGAGGTCACGGCCACCGTTCAAGCTCCACCATCTCCCGAGCCAAACACCACCTCTCGCAGATCACGCGATACCCTTCCTGTCGTCTTCTTTGACTTCGACCCCGCGTCTCCCTGAGTCGCTTCCGCCGCATCTTACCTAACACTACCGTTTGCCCCAAGTTTCGTTCGCGGTTGCAGCTTCTAGCCCCAGCGTCATCTACCCGAGCTCCCCTGTTGATATCGCAACCGTCGTCGCCGCCGAAGTACCACAACGTCTGTTACCACCGTGGGGCAAGTTTGGGGCGGAGATATGCGACGCTGCCGTGGGCCGCGTGTAGCAAGGCGCATCTGCCACCCCGGAGGAGGTGGTGCATGCCTAAGCCGTGGTTGTGTGCCGCTTTTGTGGGCGCGAGTGAGGCTTAAGTGGCCGCGGTCGATCTCGCTCCTCCCGTCATTTGGATCGTCTCCCGGGATGAGGAAAAAGAGCACCAAAATGCTGATGCGCTGTTCGTGGCCGATTGCACCGATGTCGAGTTGCTTGCCAAGCTCCTCAAGGAGGACCCAGAGGTCCTCGCCAAGAACCAAGCCTTCTTTGTAGTCCATGGCGGAGGAGTGCACGATCGACCGTGAGCGCGAGTGACTCGCCTGCCTCCAAGCTAAGAATGAGGAGATGATTGATGAACTCGCCGATGAGGAACTCGGACTTCCGAAAGTACCTCAAGGGCAACGGCGAGTAGAGTTAGGTAGTATGCTTAACCTAGTTCAATGCTTATGCAGTGTCGATGTAGTAGGCAATGGACAATTTAATTATTCTATGTATGACGTTAATGTGGCACCGTTGTCGAATTATGCAATGAACTTGTTTAAATTTGTGGACGAAAATTTGTAGGGACTAAGTTATAGGAAATCCGCTAGACAAAGAGAAGTTTATATCCTGAAAAGTACTCCCTCCGTCCCGAAATGATCTCATATTTTGGAACGGAGGGAGTAGCTTCTACTAAGATAAGGGATACCTTTTGAGATTTTAGGATAGTAGTATTACTAATAATGAATTGGCATATGCGGCGGCTTTGATTTGATTTGGCCTAACCGAATTGAATGGAGGACGGCTGTGGCTGCTAATGCTGCTCTGAATTCTTCTAAATACAGGGTAAGTTCTCATTTGGATCAGTGACACGGATGATATGATGGTGATAGTAATTAATCTTCGGCCTGCCCGTGCGTGAGACTGATCGATAGACTCGGTCCGTCGGTCAGATGGTCTCAGCTAGCGTTGTCACGGGCTCTGTTACGTGCAGACGCACCAGACTTTGTGTGACCGGAGACGGAGACCGGCTGCTTCTTCTTTGCCATTTGCAAATTTTGTCAAAGTTTTCCATATGCATGCATGTGACTGCGGTCCTCTAACGAACTTAAGCCGGCTGACTTTGAAGTACTCCTATATGACACGGTACCATAATAAATTTGATCCTTAAGAGTGTATCTCCAGTTGCAATGGGTTAATTTTGTCTCAGATATGCTTCGGACGTGTTTGTATGCTCGGACAAAGGACGCGCCCATTTCGTCTTTCCCATTTGTCCGACTAATCTTTTTTATTGTTTCCTTTTTTGACTGAATTAGTTCAAGACTGGAACGATATGGATTGAGCGTAGAAATAAGTAGTTCAAATATAAATATTATTTGAAGTACATTGTTCAAAATATAAAACTCAAACGACATCACAAATCTAATGGTTTCAATGATGAATCCACATGTGTTCTACATGATCATTGATAAGTTGTACATGCGCCCCACCCACTAAAATAGGGCACCCATTGATCTTGAAATTGTTGATGCATCTATTGGAGGTTGACCGCATGTTGTGCCTCTTATTCCGGGGGCGGACATGTACTCCAGATTTCTTGAAATCCAAAGTATGACCAACCATTCCATCACAAAGTGTTTTAAACAAAAGAGGAGCGACAAATCTGAAGCATGGCTAATCCATCGTTCTCATCCTTCACAATCATTTTGTCCATGATCATTATGCAATCATCACCTACCATGGTGTTTTGGGATCCTACATACTTGTAGCTCCACGAGCAGTATCCTAAGAGCATCTACAACCGGGTGCCTCAAACGCCCGGGCGGACAACCCGGTCACTGACCGGTCAAACAAATGCGATCCAGACAGGTGCCTAAAATGGGCCTCAAACGCCCGGGCTAACCGCACCCCTCGTATGCATCCCAAATGTAGGGCGAATATGGGGCGGTCTGGGCGTGACTGGGCGCATCCGCCATGCATGTAGGACTGACGATGGGGTCCCACGGGAGAACACCCGGAAACCCGGCGGTCCGACGGGCGTCTCCTCCAGTAGGGTGTGAACGTCGCGCGGCGCCGCTCCGGCTCACCGCCCGAGGGCCAAAGTATGGCTATTCTAGCCACATCCATCCATATTGAAATATTCAAAACATCTTATATTTATGAGCTAAGCCATCTCCTTTATGGAGAAACGGCTTTGATAAATCTCTACTCCTAATGAAGCAGTTGGTAGTCTCCGCCGGTCAATTTTCGTCCCACCAGATGGTTTTTTTCGTCCTCGATCCCACCTCCCGCATCCCATCGATTCCCCCCAGTTCCACGACTTTTTTTCGTCGGTTTTTTCGTCTCTGCTGCCCCCACCCACTCACGCAGCCAAAAAAAACCACCCCCACGCACGAACCACTCCCCTCCCCTCCTCGCGCGAGCATCCTCTCCTCGGTACCCTCGCACGCGCTAGGGTTCCTGCGCCGCCGCCGGGAGCTCGTCGACCAGCCCAGCGTCCTGCTGCTCCGTGCCTTGCTTTCCTCGTCGCTCGCCTTCGGACTCCTCGCTTCCCTTAGGCGATCCATCGCTTGTCCGCAAGCCAAGCCGCCGCCTCTCCGCCAAGAAAGGGGGCTCCCGATCTCCGCCGTGGTCGACCAACAGTGTGGCGGGCGGTGCACACTACAAAAAAAAGACACATCCGTGACATTTTGGGCCGAACGAATTTTTTTCTGTCATGCATATGACACTTCTATGACGATAATTGTGACAAAACTCGGTATCATCATAGATGTGGTGGGCTCCTACTTCTATGACAAAAAATCATGACAGAAAATGGGCTTCTCGTCCTGGGCGGGCCGGAGACGCAGCTGCATGACATTCTTTGGGCCGTCCATGACGGAAAAAACCGTGGTAGAAGCGAGGGGAGGAAAATTTCGGGGAGTTCCCGGTTACGGTGGGAGGTCGGGGGCCGAGCGATGCGCGTTTCTCTCGTACACGTACGCGCGTGTGTGCGAGGCGTTGGCTCTAACTGAACCCGAGCGAGGCGTTGGGCTCTAACTGAACCCGAGCGATTGCACTGCAGGCTACGCGTTACTGAACCCGAGCGATCGATGGCTGTTAACTGAACCCGATCGAGCGATTCCTTCGCTACTGCTGCTAACTGAAGCCGATCGATTGGATGAACAGTGAGCGTTGCGGGGGGGGGGGGAGTTGGATGAACAGTTAGCGGTGGCGTTGCCTCTGGATGAACAGGACCCCGTGGTGTGGAGGGCTGGATGAACAGTAGACGGTGGAGGGGTGCCCATGGAGTGGTGGTTGAACAGGACCCCGTGGTGTGGAGGGCTGGATGAACAGTAGACGGTGGAGGGGTGCCCGTGGAGGGGTGGTTGAACAGTAGCCGGTGGCGTAGCGCGCGGTGGAGGCTGGATGAACAGGAGCCCGTGGAGGCTGGAGGAGGTCGACGGTGGAGATGAACAGTATCCCGTGGAGTCCCGTTTTGCGGTACGCCACACCCCTCCCGATGATCAGGACCCCCGTTTCGACCATAGGAGGTCCGTTTCGTCCGTTTTGCGGTATGCCACACCCCTCCCGATCAACAGGACCCCGTTTCGACCGTAGGAGGTCCGTTTCGTCTGTTTTGCGGTACGCCACACCCCTCCCGATCAACAGGACCCCCGTTTCGACCGTAGGAGGTCCGTTTCCTCCGTTTTGCGGTACGCCACACCCCTCCCGATCAAAAGGACCCCGTTCCGAACGTAGGAGGTCCGTTTCCTCCGTTTTATGGTACGCCAAGCCTCGTTTCCATCGCCTGTTCCGTCCAAGCCCTCCCGATGAACACGACCACGCATTCCGTTCCGACCCAGCCGGTTGGCTCCCACGCGTTCCGTTGCCTCCCGATGAACACGACGCATTCCGTTGCCTCCCCATGAACACGACGCATTCCGTTGCCTCCCATGAACACGACGCATTCCGTTGCCTCCCCATGAACACGACGACGACGCTGTTTTTCCGTTCCGACCCAGCCATGTACACGAGCCCTGGCCGTACGTATGCGCGAGTAGGCGTTCGAGACCCCGCCCGTATGTACACATACGTGGCCGTATTTTCTTTCTTGCACCCTGGCCGCTGTACGTACGTGTACATGCTACATGCGCGCCTCTACTACGACACGTACGCGCCTCTACTACGACACGTGCGCGCCTCTACATCCACCAGTATATATGTACGTACACGTTCGCGACCAGAATGACAACGCTATGTACGCTTCGACTAGGTGGGTCCCGACTGTCAGGCACTTCCTTGCGTGCGAAGATGTAACTGGTGGGTTCCAGCAGTCAGGGGGGCGGATCGTTTTTTTTGCCCGAACGCACTTTCTTGCGTGCGAAGATATAGCTGGTGGGTCCCAGGAGTCAGGGGCGAATCGTTTTTTTGCCCGGACGCACTTCCTTGCGTGCGAAGATGTAGCTGGTGGGTCCCAGCAGTCAGGGAGAAATGTTTTTTTCGCGAAATACGGTGGCCCGTCCGGTGGGTCCCCGCTGTCAGGTGGAGGAATCATTATTTTGCGTGTAATAAGGAGGCACTTCCTTGCTGCGGCCGTGGACCCAGCTGTCAGCCTCTCCACGTACAGTCCACGTCCGATGGAAGTCGTTCCTTGACCACGTTGACCACGCCGCGCCGAGAGCACCACGGCGGTGGACGACGGCGAGGACTAGGAAGGGGACGACTCGGAGCCGGGGAAGGCGCAGCAGTGGATGCCCACGCGAAGAGGAGTACGAGGGTTCACTGGTTCGACTGCGGTGTGAGGCTGCTGTCGCCGCAGAATAACAGGGGGTGTGGGAAGTAGAGGGATGGCCTGGCCAGCGGTGGGAGTAGTAGGGGGCGGTGAGGCCTCCGCGGCATCACAGCCGGCCACGGGAGGCAGGAGGACGCGACACGACCGGCGCTGGTTTGGGTGGCTGGAGCAAGAAGATCAGAGATTGAAGAAGCACTACCGCCGTTGGATGAACATCGTACGGTAACAGGAGGTAGAATCGTTCATATTGACTAAGTTGACAAAGCCCTCCGTCCCCGTCAACTTGGTAGGCCCACAAGTCAGCCTCCCACTATGCTGGGTTCCAGCTGGCAGGGGGAGTATTCATTTTTTTGTGCGTAATAAGGAGGCACTTCCTTGCGTGCGAAGATAGCTGGTGGGTCCGACATGTCAGCGGGGGGCACGTTATTTTCGCGAAATACAGAGGCCCTTCCGGTGGGTCCCAGATGTCAGGTGGAGGAATCATTATTTTGCGTATAATAAGGAGGCATTTCCTTGTGTGCGGCCGTGGACCCAGCTGTCAGCCTCTCCACGCACAGTCTACTTCCGATGGTGTCGTTCGTTGACCACGTTGACCACGCCGCGCCGAGCGCATCCAAGGTGGTGGACGACGGCGAGGCCCCGGACAGCAACGAGCCGGAGATGGGAAGACGCGGGAGTAGAGTCGCAGACGGAGAGGTGTACGAGGGTTAACTGGTTCTAGTGCGGTGTGATTCGGCAGTCGGTGGAGAAGAACAGGAGGTGTGGAGGGGTGGAGGGATGGCCTGGCCAACGGTGGAGTAGCGCTTCATAACGAAGCGTGCTAAGCAGAGCTGCTAGCAGCAGGAGGCGGGAGGTGGTCCCGGCGGCGCTGGAGGAAGAAGACGAGAGATTGAAGATGGATGCCGGTCGTTGGATGTAAATCCAACGGCTAACATGTCAGAATCATTTGTTGACTAAATTGACAACGACTTGCGTTGGCTTCGACCTATTGGCCCACATTTCAGCCTCCAAAAATGTGGCACGTATTCAACCCATTTTTTCAGAATTTACAGTCTTTTTTTTGCGCGGTAGAATTTACAGTCAATTTGATCTTTTTTTGAATTACAGCCATTAGCTGGGCTGGGTGAACAAATAATGTAGCGTCCATGCGGCCCATTTATTTTATTTCCTAAAAAATTACAGGCCATTTGCACTTTCTCGA
The DNA here is from genome assembly GCF_018294505.1 of Triticum aestivum. NCBI lineage: Eukaryota > Viridiplantae > Streptophyta > Magnoliopsida > Poales > Poaceae > Triticum > Triticum aestivum. The sequence goes on from NC_057805.1 coordinate 4,915,825, forward strand.
AATACATGATTTTGCTGGGCTGATTCTAATTATAATGTTGGGTTGGGCCAGCAATGTTATCAAAAAATAAAAAGGGGCTGAGCATTTTGTTATAAATATATTTAAATAATAAGTGATATTATTACATTCGTCCTTAAATCTTACCAAGCTTTTGTACACAATCACTAGGATTTTCGTGCCAAAACAATCCAGGATTTTATTTGTTAAGAAATTATTTTTATAAGTTAATAAGATGTGGGATATTGTTTTCTTACATATGTAAGTATCTGTTAAATATATGATGACAATAAAAATAATATATAATAACATATAAAATAATTTAAATATATATAATATAGTTAGAAGGGAAACATAAGTTGGACCTGGCGTTCCTATTCTTATATAGAAAAATAGAACAGACCTCTGCGTTTTCTTCAAAAAAATACATAAATTGGGCTGCCAAAAATAAAACCTCGGATGGGAGGTCCATAGGCCGGTCGATACATGACGGCCCTAAGAAAATACAAACAGGCCTATGGACCTCCCATCCGAGGTCGTGGGCTGCGCATGTTAAAAATGAAAGCCTAGACGGGGCAGCCCAAAACCACGTCCAACACTTGCCAAAACTTCGTCCCTCGTTTTCTCTGTGTTTCGCACACTCGACATTGTGTGGGCATTTTGACTGTGCATCATATGAAGATGTGCTATGCATGAATGTTGATCAGCATGATGTTAACTGGCTGGTAGTTCCATTTTCGACCATGAATAAAACTTCCAACATGATGTTAACCCTGTTTGAAAAGGCCGTGTTAATATAAATGCTCTGCCTCTGAAAGTTGCAGTTTCTTATCTGAAACTGAACTTGCAGTTTCTTATCTGAAACTGAAACTTGCAGTTTCTTCTCTGAGAATCACATTGTCTGCACTTTTATACTCCTATGAAACTACATTTTTTTAAGTGCTAAAAATAGATCTCTAGAATTCATAAAATACTTCATATGCTCAATACTGCAAATCTGAAATTCAAAAGACATTCATATCTGAAAGTACTCTCAAAATACACAACACAAAACACAATTCACAACCTGCAAATACTGACAACCCTAAGCTCCTCCTGACAATTCACAACCTGCCCGACTATTGGGCTGGGGGGGGGGCAGCCCCCTCCTATTCCTCGATGACAGACAGCCGCCCCGTGAGACAATGTGAACGGCGAGGGAGACGATGGCGGGGAAGCGTCGTCGGGCCAACTGCTTTTGTCCTCTTGCAGTTGGGTTCGGTCGACGAAGACTCCACCGGCTCGCTCTGGCAGGACACCCTCACAAACGGCACCCTGTAGATGCTCGATCCTTCAATCTCTGGTGGATGCTCCATCTGGGATCGATACTCCCACCACGTCTCCCTCACGATCGGATTCGGTGAATCTGGTTGCTCCATGGCCCAGAGGAGCAGCTCTATGTACTCCGGCGCGACTCCCTCCGGGAGTATCGCTGCCTTTTCGCTCTGTTGCAGATATTTGGCCATGGATGTCGCCGTCGCCGCTAGTTGGTCCTTGTTGTCAAACCAAGACTGTATCTCCAACATCCTAGCTAGCTTCACAGGGTCGCCGTCTGCGATCCTCACGTATCGGTTGTACTCCTCCATCGATCTACTTCTCCATAGCACCTTCACTCGCCTGCGGTGGTTTTTGAATGGAAGAGGAGAGGAGCAGCGCTGGTTTTGGATTAGAACGGGAGAGGAGCGACGCTGGTTTTGGACTGGAACATGAGAGGAGGGGCAGTGGTTTTGAAATGGAAGAGGAGAGGAGCGGCGCTGCATTTAGATTGGAACAGGAGAGGAGCGGCGGTGGTTTAAGAGGAGAAGAGCGGAAGAGCGGCGCTGGTCTTGGAAGTATTTTTTTGTTGTTTTGCATATTTTGGGTCAAAGTTTGACCACGTACTGTATTTGACAAGCAAAATGTGAATGCATGTCACCAAAAATTGTATCGTTTGGTTCGTATCTGAATGTACTTTCAAATTATATTATTTTTGCAACGTATAACATATATTTTATGTGCGAAAATCATGGTCAATTATGACCCAGAATAAAAGGGAGACTAGTTAATGTGGGGTCGCTTTCTTAATTGAAGGGTAAATTGATTTTGATTTTGATCCAGTCACAGCGCGCCGGCCCTCTCGTCCAATCCTAAATCGCTGCCGCACGCTCCTCTCCCTCTTCTCTCCATCATCTCCATTCCAAAACCACCGTCTCGCCTCTCCCTCTTCTGATCTTCTCCATTGCAAAACCACCTCCTCTCCTCTCCATCATCTCCATTCCAAAACCACCGTCTCGTCTCTCCCTCTTCTGATCTTCTCCATTGCAAAACCACCTCCTCTCCTCTCCATCATCTCCATTCCAAAACCACCGTCTCGCCTCTCCCTCTTCTCTATTGCAAGACCACCGTCTCTCCTCCCATCTTCCAAAGCTAGCACCGGACCACTCAGAAGGGCATCTATGGAGAGGATGCATCAGCGAATCAGGCAGATCGCCGGCGGCGACCAGGCAAAGTTAGCCAGGTTGAAGGAGATCCTTAGTTGGTTTGACAATGAGTGGGAGATTTCGAGGACGGTGCGGGCCATGTAGCATGTATGCGAAAGAGCGAGACAGCGGCGATGTACATGTACTCCTCGGCGGCAGTCACACCGCAGTCCTCCGAGTTCATCGAGTATCTCCTCTGGGCGATGGAGCAGACAGATTCGCCCGAGGCGACAGTCAGGCGGAGGTGGTGGGCGTACAGGTCGAAGGTCGAGCACCCAGAGGATAACGAATCGATCGAGTATGGTGTGCCATTCGTGAGGGTGCAGAGCCAGCCGGAGCCACAGGAGTATTCGTTCTCCCACCGCAAGAGGAGGCCGGATGGCGCGACGTCGCTTCCCCGCCGTTCTCCACGGTTCCCTCGACGCTCGCCTCGTTTCAACGGCGGCGGTAGGGTTTAAGGTAAGCTTTGCACTAACCTAATCTTCCACCTGCTCATGCTTACAATCAGTGTGACAGCTAATGAAAATCATGCTTACAATCAGTCTCTGAGTACTACGCCAATCACCCTAAAATAGCTCTGGACCTTTGGGTCAAAGTTGTGACACAGTGTACAAATAAAGAAAACTAGATTGGTGCTTCTTTCAGAAAAGAGTACTCCCTAGAAAACTGCCAATATAAGCTACTAGTATTTGGTTAGATGATCTGCTGCCGAGAAAGATCCGTCCACAGAGAGCGCCACACATCCCACTGGTGATGGTGGATGCCAATGCGTGCATGCAGCATGGTTGGTGTCGGTAATTTTTACTTGGCACACCTCGCACTCTGCATATATGCCGGTTCCATACCTACATTTGTGCAGTTCCACCAAAATGCAGCTGAATAACCCTGTTTGCACAGATAATGAAAAAGCGTGATTACATTATAGTGGCACTAGTTGATGAAACACACAAAATAAATAGAAGAAAATATTGCGATAGTATCATAGTATGCCATGCTGCGAGGGCGAGATGGGCCCTGCGACGCCTCATACGGTACGCCTCATACTGGACATCGTCCCAAGTCTCCCAGATACACCTTCTGCCAGTGATGAACATCAGTGTACAGCGGTAGTACAAGGAGGCGCCTTGAGACATTCAAATATCTATTTTTGTACATATCAACTAAAATTAAGCACCCCAGTTTGCAGAAACGCTTAAACATTAACAATGGGACTAGTTGATGAAACATACATTAACAAAGAGAAGCACTTTCTTTATCTACATTGGAAATGAAATGATAGAGATGACACTCGCTCTATTTTAACTGTATTATTACTTCATTTTATCAGTGACACTAGGGTCGAGCAGGTGGCAAACGAGGTGTACCGTGCGTCGCAAGGATGGAGGCCCGGGGTGCTTAGACTGGGATGCTGAAGCTGGCTCTTTCAGTCACCAACATGGATGATTCAATTCATGGGACCTTTTGGTGCAGTTCACCTAAAATGAAGCAATGTCCCGTGAGCTAGCAGCTTCTTCTTCAATTTTTTTTAAGAAAAGGGCTCCAACCCCGGTTCCATTTCCATCAGAAAACGAAACCCACAGAGCTTCTTCTTCATTAGTTGCAATAAAATTGAGCAACATCAAGGTTGGTTGTGAAGCTCCTGGAATGCTCAACTATAATTTGGATATCATTTGTGCAGTTCAACTAAGATCGAGCGTGAAATGTATATCTCTGTTTGCACAAAAAAGGTGGAAAGGAGGGTGACTAACAAGTGATGAAACATGCATCAAATGAAAAGAAGCATGTTCCTTATCTGAATGGCAATCCTACAAGGACAGTAGCAATTTCTAAAGCACTGGCATTGCTAGATATTAGTGTGGGCATTAGGATTAACTATGACAACCGTTAAATACGACATTACTTTGGGCACGGGAGAGTAGGCGGACCAGGACAGTTGCATTTCTAACAAAAAGAACCAACTTATCTTAATGGGAAATTTTAGCAGGACATGTAAAGAAGTGCCATTGATTCATATTACTGGAGGCATTACATTGAAAACAACATTGGTTTAACGTGTCCTTACTTTTAACAGTGCGACTGCTACATTTTACCAGTGGCATTACATAAGAGTGGCTCGGGGCAACAAACATCAGAACAGGATATCTGGGTTGGTCCCATTTTTGTTCGGTATAGCCACCTTATACTGTGTGAGGCTAGCAAATCTAGTGCTGGACTTACTCTGTTGACTTGTCCCCCAGTCCCCACTTTCTTTCCTTTTTCAACCAATAGATCGGGTTTATATTGAGTTTGTACTGCGTTTCCCTTTATTTCCCTATTAGACCTAGAGACCAGTTGGATAGCCAGTCTCCGCTACTTTTCGCCCCCATTATTTCCTCTTTCGACCAAGTGCTAGATTCAGGTAACAAATCCTCCCCCACCCCCACCCCCTTTCTTCCTTGTTTGAACCAAGTAGTACTAGATTCGAGTGCATGAACTAGTTTCACCTCTTAAATGTAAAAAATTAGGTGGTTTTCGAACAGCCGATCGATCCTATCTACGAGGGGGCCTGAGAAATAGTAAAAGATACAAATGCAGAGACGTCAAGAGCTCGGGAAGTAGAGCAAGGCCGATTTCAAAGGAAGTTATACCTGATGGTCGCCGGGATGTCGCTAGGTGGGCGGCGGGAGGCCGGATCTGCCCACACTATGGCAGCGAGGAAGAAGGGGTCAGAGGCCCTCCCTCGCCAGCGGTGCTTGGGAGAGAACGGTAAGGCAGGCTGATCGGGACGCGCCAAGCAGTGGGTAAGAGCCGTCGCGAAGGACGACCGCGTGAACGTTGCACCTTCTCACCTTCCCCGGCGGAGAGGACCCGGCTGGATCTGTGACCAGCGGTGAGCAGAGAGAGAGAGAGAGTGTGTGGCCACCGCTGTCGTGTTTAGATCTAGAGAGGCCGAGACAGTGTGAAGAGAGCAATACTAGCAAGCAAGCGCGGAGGCTCCTGCCTATATAGTGGAGTAGTACTAGTTTTCTTTTGTCTACCGGAGCCGGCTTGACCTCGTCAATGACTGTCGAGAAGTCTTCATGCACGTGGCCCGGAGGCGCAGTTGTCGTCATTTTGATCTGAAGCGCCGGATTATAACATATAACACGAAAAAATGCCACATGACAAGAAATCATAACCTCACTGCCCAAAGGAGACAACATGAATCCCGACGGACAAACTAGACGAGGAACAAAGCTCAAATTAAAGATAAACTCGTAGAAAAGGGGTCCGTCGATAGATGTCCTAATTAACATAGCCGGCTTGACCTAGATGGCAGCCGAGTAGTCACTGTTCGTTCATGTGCCCCCAATGACTAGCCCAACTCAGTTGTCGCTGTTTAACCCTCACAGTGATCCGAAGCACATGACACCTAATTTTGCGAGATGACAAGAAACATTTTTTTAGATTTCTCACCACAACTACATCCATGTACAACACAGCCTACACGATATGTACACGATAGCCAATCCAGGCGTGTCTGCTGGAGTCTGGTCACATGCATGGACGAACTGATCTTTCGTGTCTTGCAGGGATCGTCCAGGCACCAACGTAGTACATCACTTCTCTAGTACTATCGCTCGTCTCCCTCTTCTATTAAGTCACACAACTTGCGGGGCCGGGGAGTGTGCCTATGGTCGGTTCTCAATTGTCGTCCCACATGTGTGTGCAAATGCAATATGACGCGCGTTCCATTCGGAGAGCAGCGTGCCAGACCGACCGACCGTCTGGGGTGCGACGCGAACGCGACGGGCGTGCTGTATACTTCGTACATGTGTACCGCCGTTTTCTAGACGCTTTGCTCCATGGCGCGAGCACAATCCATGGATACAAAATTAGTATACTGTATACTATTTAAAAGTCGAGGGCGGGGCTTTTCCTGCGCGGTAGGCGGCGGGGCAGTTCCGCCTAGTCGGTTCGACAGAGACGCGAGAAGACGAGGGAGTAGGCTGCTGCAAACGTAGGGCTGTGTGATTTGACAGCGAGTTACTGCTGGACAGGTGGGGCCCCGTGATTTGACTTGCCATTATCATTTTAACTGTGGCGCTACGACCGGCGTGAGTCTCCCGATTCCTGACCACCTCCATACAGGTGCCTCTCCTAATGCTCCACCATGTAGTAGAGGTTGGCTCTTGCATGAGAGCCCACTTCTCCACTTTTTCCTTGCCTCTCTTTCCTCCACATATGCAAAAATGCCATGTAAAGTGCACTATTGTACTTACTTTTACTTGCTCCTACAGGTCCTTAAGCTTGCCACATAGGCATAAAGTCTGATGTGGCAAGTTAATCAAGAAGAGAGAGACTAGTTTGGTGACCCAAGGAAGAAACGGTGCTAAGCGCGTGTACCTAGGTGAAAAGACAATTTTGAGTCTATAGCTAATTAAATGAAGCAAACTTAGCAACACCATTTCATTGGAAGAGGTCACTCCTTGGCAAATGCAATAAATACTAGTACTCCCTGTGTCCCATAATATAAGAACTTTTTGGCACTACACTAGAGTCAAAAACGTTCTTATATTATGGGACGGAGGGAGTACGAAGAAAGAGATAGAGAGGAGTAAAAAAATACACTTATAGCCAACCTTATAGCCAACCTTGTTGTAGTATGAGTGACTAAGTGATGACTATGTATGACATGCCAACATCAGATAGCCTAACGCACCGTGTTAAATCTCCAAGGGCGCGACCGCGTGAGCGACGCGACGGTCGTGGTAGGCGTGACCATGATACGGGCTGCTGGCAGCCCTTGGATCTGAGATCAAACGGTCGCATGCTAAGTTGCTAAAAATTTGCAGAATAACCCTCCAGGATAGGATATTCACCCATAGGTCTAGAATCACGCCATGCAACCGTTCGATCTCAGATCCAAGGGCTCTCAGAAGCCCATATCATGGGAGAATGGAAAGCCACTACCCTGCCGTTCGCACGCTGGCAGTTCACTCCTACTCGTCCTCGCACGTCCTTCAATACCACGGCGGTTCGCTCCTAGTCGTCCCGTCCATTCACATTACGGCCGTTCCACTAATCCTAACCCTCCTCCCAAATCCATGGCATCCCAAATCTCCACGATCGGCGGTGAGTACAAGGTTAGAACCATCACCGGCGATGAGTTCGACGTCATCTACACCCGTTCTTCCGCGACGGTGAAAGGATGCCTTTCTCGCTTCAGACGCATGTTCGAAGACTCAGATGATGAGTGGGTCGCTGGGCTAGATGTTGAGTACACCACAGTCCTGGGACGAGAGAAGGATCTAAAGGACGAAGAGAGGAAGAAGCCCGCCGTGATCCAGGTTTGCGTGCATGACTTATGCTTGGTCTACCACATATGCCATGCCGATGTTGAGTGCCAGGATTTTAAGGACTTCCTCGAGAGCAACCTAGTCAAATTCGTTACTGTAGACTTTGGTAACGACAAAGAAGTCCTGCGTCGGATAGGCCTCGTTGTAGGCAACACCTTCGACCTCCAGAAGAATCGGCTGGTGTCCTCTCGTCAGCCTTCAATGCTGACCCTGGCAGGAGCCATGGTTCATCCTTCGTACGGTAAACTTGAGAAACCTCCATACACGTTTCATCGTCATGCATGGCAGCGGAATGTACTTGATATAGACCACATCCACTACGCTGCAATGGATGGCTACCTTTGCTTCAATATCTACAAGGGTTGGATGAAGAGCAACAGCCAAGTGTGCGGTTCAAGCAAAGAAGTATCGGCAAAGAGGAAGAGGGACAAGGACGAAGTCGAGGACGTGGACGAGGACTCCGAGTAAGGTGGCAGTGTCGTTGCTCATGGTGGTTCTAATGCAGTGTCTACCGGAATAGTTGCAAAGTTTAATTTCAGGTGTGCTTAATTTAATTTGAGGGGTGTGTTGTGCTGAACCCCTAGCAGAACTATGTTATGTTTCTTCTCGTTACTTTAACTCTTCAGTACGTACATACTAGTATTTCTTACATTTCATCTTTTACTTGGTATAGTACTACCACTCGTTTCTTCACATTATATACGTACAATATATATGGCCAACATCATATAGCCAGCAGTTTAGTTGTCAAAGAATTTCAGGGTGCTTAGTTTTGTCAAAGAATTCCAGGATGCTTAGAGGGTGCTTGGATCCAAGGGACTTATTTTAGTCTGACTAAAAATAGTCTCTTTAAGAGGCTAAAGTTCCAAGCACCCCTGACTAAAGAGGGGCTAAAACTAGTCTTGAGACTAAATTTTTTTAGTCAGGGGTACCCCTACTAAAATGTGGATTAGTCCTCTCTCTACGCATTTAACTCCTGTCCTTTAACACAGGCGAGTTCTGGATTGGAGGGTTTGGAGGATAATAAATGCTCATTAACTTGATTTTAGCCTTTTTAGTATTTGGATCCAAGCATGGGTGAGGCTAGCATGTTTTAGTCCCACTACTTTTAGTCATGGGACTAAAACGTATCCAAGCACCCTCTTAGTTTTATTTGAGGGGTGGGTTGTGCTGGACACCATTATTGTGACTAGCCTTTTTAATAGTACTATATGCATAATTTGGCGACGAGCGCTCTCTATATATACCACCTTTTTTTAATTTCAAGTTTTGCTCCATGGCGCAATCCATCGATACTACTGCTGTACAAAAGTATACTTTTTTTAAAAGGCTAGAGGGCGGGGCAGTCTAGCTTGGTCGGTTTCACGAGAGGCGAGGGCCTTTGTGATTTGATGGCTCATTACTGCTGGAAGGCGGGGCCTTGTGATTTTACTGCTTGTATAAATGCGCCGACGACCTGATCGAGGAGGAGCAAAGAACCGTGCGGTATACTCAAGTTTTCCACTGGAGTAGTACTGCGACGGAGGAGCACGAAACACGGCAGCCCAGTGCCATATGGCGATAAAAAATGATCTAATTTGCTAGTCATCTCATTGTTAGCATTGTTCTATTCATTCCCTCAAAAAAACACCATTGTTCTATTCATGCCTCGCAGAGAACGTGACACGTGCGGCGAAACACCCGAAGCAAAAGATGAAACACAGGAGCAAAAGAAGAAGGAAAATTATCACCCCAAATGATCTAATTCGCCGCGGAGTCGTAACTGCTTCTTTATCGCCTCCACGACCTCCATTTCCTTGCGCGTCTCCTCCGCCATCTTCTTCATTCTGTCCATGACGCGGGATTTCTCGACGCGAGCCTTCATCATCTGTTCCACGGCCGCATTACGTACCTTGACAGCAGCCGGGTGCTCGATGCGGAGCTTCGCCAACTCCTCCTTCTGTTCCATGACGAGGGCCTGCAGCATCTTGATTGAGGAACTACTATTCTCATGCAGCTTCTTCTAGCCGGCGTTCTTCTCCTTCAACAGGTCGATCTCGTGGCAGAGCTTCGCCTTGTCCTCCTGAAGCCGCAGGATTTCGACGGTCGCCTTCTTCTCCGAGGCAATGCTCTTCTTCAGCAGCATCACCAAGCCGGCGGTCAACTCCCCCTGCTGATTGAGCTCAGCGGGCATGTCGTCGAGACTCTCCTTCAGCAACTCCATCAAGCCTTGGATGAACTCCTTCTTCTTATTGAGCTGATCGGGCATGCCGTTGAGGGATAACGACTCCAGCTCCGCCGGCTCGGCATGTTCGCCTCCACGGCTAGGGCGCTCCTGGGAGCCATCGCCTGCCCGTGAGAGATCTTTCGAGGTCTCTGCGTGGCGGCGAGCCCTCTTTTTTTTCCGCAGCCTTGGTTGCCGCTCCCTTGTTACGAGTAGTTCTCGACCTAGAGCTCTGCTCACCGGCCATGGCAACGACGGACGAAGAAGAAGCACTTATGAGGAGGAAAGGTAGAGTAATTTTCGGTTAGGTAGTTCCCCTTTTTATAACCTAAGTGCTAGCACTAGTACTAATACCTGCATAGTGGGAACACGTTCAGGTTTGGTACGTACTAGTAGGTATGAGCAGGCTTTTGAATGTGATGGGAACAAGGTAAAGATTAATTGATGGTTTTGGTTTCGAGGCCCGAAACGGCTCCCGATTAGTTTAGCGGAACATAAATTTCAAGTACTATACTGCTCAAATGCGTAAATATTATGTTACTGCCAAAAATTGACACAAAATACGAAGGAGACCAATGGAAGTACTACTAGCAACCCACGATTTAACTACTCGCATGCGCGCAGTGGAGTAATAATGTCTTCCTTCCGCCCTCACGTCCACTCAATTTGCATGTGCTGTATTAATTGACCATTAATGAAGTGAACGATTTTACACGCGTCAATGAAGTAGCTCTGGATATGTGAACTGAGGGCTGTCGTACCTTCTAGTACGTTACCAACTCCATCATTAAGCTTCTTAATGAGATTTATTTTCCGGCGTGCGGATGCATAGGCCTGGAAAAACCCGGTGTTACGGTCACCATTCTTCAGCCATCCCGCTCTCGACCGCTGCATGTAATGAATTTCCTCAAGCTCCAATAAATACTCAATGAGTTCTGATAATTCTTTTCTCTTCTCTTCATTTTCCTCATTAATAGGACCAGACATAATTCTCTCAAGGTCATTTTGTGCCTTTCTTAGTCTCTTCTTAGGTTTCTTCAGGACCCTTTGGTCCCAATCATGAAAAGCATCATGCATGCGGCTCAACTTTTCCTGGATTGTGATCGGTTCTGTGTTTGCTCCCACGGCGTTCCATGTCTCCTGTACAACATCCGGGAATGAGCTCTCTCTTAGCCAGCGTGCCTCAAAGCGCTTAGTATGCCCGCCCCCTGTTCCACGTTGGGAATAATAATCTGTATCAACGCAAAGCGGCCTATGGTCAGAATGATTGTAATTCAAGTTTTGTAATGCTGCATGCGGGTATAACGTGGCCCAGGCATCATTGATGAGTCCCCTGTCCAGTCTCTCCCTTATCCGACCTCTCTGCCACGTAAACTTATTGCCAACGAACCCCATGTCTCTCAGATCACAATCGCTTATGACAGACTGAAAAGCTGCCATATATTGTTGCGGCCTTGGGTTACCACCTTCCTTCTCATTCAGATATTGTATCTCATTCAAATCCCCAATTAGAAGCCATGGTGAATTGTTGGTCTGATGCAACCGACGCATCCTTTCCCAAGTTTTATACTTATGTTCCCACCTGAACTCGCCGTACATCCCCGTCAGTCTCCACTTAACATTGCTCTCATCTTCTACCATTACATCAACGAACATGGGGTCAAGCTCCAGCCTTTGTATTTTCACTCCCTTTTTCCGAAACAGTATCAAACCACCTTTCCGACCATCTCCCGCACACATCAATTTGTGACCCATCTTTAATCTTCTTCGTAAACACTCAGCCGGATAGCTTTCCAAGTGAGTCTCCGACAAAAACATCACGTCCGGGTTGCATGCTCGCTGGACATCCAACAATGCCCGAATTGCTGCGGCGTTTCCGAGCCCGTTATAATTCCAACTTAGAACTTTCATGATGACCGGACAGCCTCCGATGAGAAGACTGTGAATCCGGTGATCGACGACGAAAAAACTCTCGGTCGGCGTAGCCGCCGGAGGACAGCAGATCACTACTTTTGCAGCAATGATTTACAAAGAGAACTCACGGTCAGCCGAGCCGCCGGAGGACATCAAACCCTGACTTTCTAATCCAGGGGACAGGAACCTGAAGGGAGGCACCTCGTTAGGGCATCAAGCCAGCCTCATGAGGAAGTCACGGGGCCAGCAGCGGCGGCGGCGGCGACGACGCAGCAACCCTAGATCGCAAGAAATATCGTACTGCTAGGGAGAACACTTTGGTTGCACTGTATCTTTGCTAGATCTAAGCAAAATAATAATGACAAAATAACCTTCTTCATGGATTGATGTCTATCAATAGATGTACTATTGTGTATTTTATGTATTTGAAACTAGTACCTTTAATTATCTTTCTCATCAACGGCAGATGTGCTTGGCATTTCCCCCCTCATATCTATCTATAGAGATACTAAGCTCCCATGGTTTGAAGCGCTCTGGTGCTTCAGGGGTTGTGGGGTCGGTGAGGGCCCCAGTTGTAAGATTGTTTGATGTTTGGTTTTATTTGTTCTTTCCTTTTATATTTTATTTTCCACATTTTAATTCATGAGTGCTTTATAAAATTTGTGAACATTAAAAAATAAAACATTCTTTTAGATTCATTAATATTCATTACATTCACGAATATTATTGAAGTTCATGATCATTTTAAGAGTTTGTGAGCACTTTTAAAATTCAAAAACTTATTTAATTTGTCAATATTTTTTGAAATCCATGAATATATTTTAAACTCATGAATGTTTTCCAAAATTCATGGTTTTTAAATTTTGTAATATATTTTAAAATCCTTGAACATCTTTTAATTAAACTAAAATTTTCAAATAGAAACTGATCATTGATATTTTTTTCTTAGCTAGCATTAGGCGAGCGAAAAAACTACATGAGCAAGAGGAGCAGGGAGCCAAGCTGAGCAGGCTAGAGCTTCGTGGGTTGGCATATGTGAGTGTTATAGCAACAATTTCACGGTTTTAGCACGGAATAGAAGCTCTCAGGAGGCTCAGACGACCACCACCAATTGACATCAAGGCCTAAATGTGTAAATGCACCACAACCACGCACCAAACAATTCCATTCTCTTCTAGAAGCAAATACAGTCTCCAACAGCAATCTGACACGATATATGAACGAAAAAACACCGTCAAAACACAAAATCAACACAGATAAAATTCAAAGAAAACAACCAATCACAATTATTTACTAGATATAAAAGAGTTAATCCCAGAGTGACACGACAAAGCGCGCGTTAGCCTCTAGTTTCATTTGAAGGCAGTGATAACCCACAAGTATAGGGGATCACAACAGTTTTCGAGGGTAGAGTATTCAACCCAAATTTATTGATTCGACACAAGAGGAGCCAAAGAATATTCTCAAGTATTAGCAGCTAAGTTGTTAATTCAACCACACCTGAAAGAGTTAATATCTGCAACAAAGTATTTAGTAGCAAAGTAATATGAAAGTAACGGTAACAGTGGCAAAAGTAACAGTAGCAGTTTTGTAGTAATCGTAACAGTGGCAATGGAAAAGTAATTTAGCAAAGATCAATATGAAACGAGCTCGTAGGCAATGGATCAATGATGGATAATTATGTCGGATGACATTCATCATGCAACGGTTATAACATAGGGTGACACAGAACTAGTTCCAATTCATCAATATAATGTAGGCATGTATCCCAAATATAGTCATACATGCTTATGGAAAAGAACTTGCATGGCATCTTTTGTCCTACCCTCCCGTGGCAGCGGGGTCCTATTGGAAACTAAGGGATAGTAAGGCCTCCTTTTAATAGAGTACCGGACCAAAGCATTAACACTTAGTGAATACATGAACTTCTCAAACTACGGTCATCACCGGGAAGTGTCCCGACTATTGTCACTCCAGGGTTGCCGGATCACAACGCGTAGTAGGTGACTATAACTTGCAAGATTGGATCAAGAACACACATATATTCATGAAAACATAAAGGGTTCAGATCTGAATTCATGGCACTCGGGCCCTAGTGACAAGCATTAGGCATAGCAAAGTCATAGCAACATCAATCTTAGAACATAGTGGATACTACAGACCAAACCATAACAAAACTAACTCGATTACATGATAAATCTCATCCAACCCATCACCGTCCAGCAAGCCTACAATGGAATTACTCACGCACGGCAGTGAGCATCAAGAAATTGGTGGAGGATGGTTGATGATGACGATGGCGACGGATTCCCCTCTCCGGAGCCCTGAACAGACTCCAGATCTGCCCTCCCGAGGAAGAACAGGGCTTGGCGGCGGCTCCGTATCGTAAAACACGATGAATCCTTCTCTCTGATTTTTTCTCCCCGAACATGAATATATGGAGTTGGAGTTGAGGTCGGTGGAGGTCCAGGGGGTCCACGAGAATGGAGGGCGCGCCCCCCACCCTTATGGCCAGGGTGTCGGCCCCCTTCGGTTGATTCTTTCGCCAATATTTTTTATATGTTCCAAAAATAATCTCCATGAATTTTCAGGTCATTCCGAGAACTTTTATTTCTGCACAAAAATAACACCATGGCAATTCTACTGAAAACAACGTCAGACCGGGTTAGTTCCATTCAAATCATGCAAATTACTGTCCAAAACAAGGGCAAAAGAGTTTGGAAAAGTAGATACGATGGAGACGTATCAACTCCCCCAAGCTTAACCCATTGCTTGTCCTCACACTAGTAGAAAAAGGGCCATTGGTCCCAGTTCATAGGCCCCATTTGTCCCGGTTGGGGAACCGGGACTAAAGGGTCGGTACTAAAGCCCTATACCTTTAGTCCCGGTACTTAGGCCGGCTATTTAATATATTTTCACTATTTATTGTGAATAACTTCACTATAAAAATATATTTTCAGTGATTCTTTTTCCTGCTATTTAATATTACTGCGTTTTATGATTATATTCAAAAACAGATTTTGTTATTTTAGTTTCTATCAAAAAATTCTTTATGAAAATTCATTTTGCTCTAAAGTTTCTAACAAAAAATTCTTTATGATAATTCTTTTTGCTTTTCATGTTTTGAACAGAAAATACTTTGAAAATTTTAGTTGTATAACTTTTATATAATTTTAGTTTAAAAAATATTAGAGGTTTATAAAAGCTTTTTAGTTGATTCCTTTTGCTATTAGAGTTCATTATTTATGATAATTTTAGATTTATATAATTTTATATTAGTTCATTCTTTGAGCTAAATGACCATGAAATTGGAAAGCATTACAAATGAACTTTGAAAAGGTTGAAAGTTGGCATGATATCATCATTTCACCCACATAGCATGTGCTAAAAAGTGGACAGGGTTACAGGAAAAACTGGATGCACTTCGTGTACAAAATGGACAATCTCTTTCGAAGTATCAGGGTTTCGGACGAAAACTCATCTGTTACAAAGGGATTTCATGTTTTTGAACTTATTTGAACTCCAGACTTTTTGTGTGTTTAAAATGCATCATTCAAAGCCACATCATCAATTTTCAACCCTTTCTGACTTCATTTGTTATTTTTCATGCATTTACTGTTTTTTGAGCTAAATGACCCTAAAATTGAAAATCACTACAAATGAAATCTAAAAAGGTTGAAAGCTGGCATGGTATCATTATTTCACCCAAGTAGCATGTGCTAAAAAGTTGAGAGGGTTACGGAAAAAACTGGATGCACTTCGTGTACAAAACAGACAAACTCTTTCGAAGTATCAGGGTTTCATACGGAAACTCGTCTGTTACATGGATATTCTAGATCAAAGGCATAGTTGTGAAGAGAAAGTATTCACTTTTTCTTTGCTTGTGTCCTTTGCTTATTGCGCCGTAACCATGGATAATCTTCATCGTTTAACAGGGTGCTTGGGCCAGCCTTGACTTTGAAGGGAGGAATTTCATGAAACTTTTCATAATCTTTAGACATGTCTGTCTTGCCCTCCACTCCCACGATGTCCCTTTTTCCTGAAAGAACTATGTGGCGCTTTGGCTCATCGTATGATGTATTCGCCTCCTTATCTTTTCTTTTTCTCGGTTTGGTAGACATGTCCTTCACATAGAAAACCTGCGCCACATCATTGGCTAGGACGAACTGTTCGTCAGTGTACCCAAGATTTTTCAGATCCACTGTTGTCATTCCGTACTGTGGGTCTACCTGTACCCCGCCTCCTGATAGATTGACCCATTTGCGCTTAAACAAAGGGACCTTAAAATCATGTCCGTAGTCAAGTTCCCATATGTCCACTATGTAACCATAATATGTGTCCTTTCCCCTCTTGGTTGCTGCATCAAAGCGGCCACCTCTATTTTGGTTGGTGCTCTTTTGATCTTGGGCGATCGTGTAAAACGTATTCCCATTTATCTCGTATCCTTTCTAAGTCAATATAGTCGAAGATGGTCCCCTGGACAACGAGTACAACTCATCACAAACAGTGTTGTCACCTCTGGGATGTGTTTCCAACCAACTACTGAAAGTCCTGATGTGTTCACATGTAATCCAATCGTCACACTGCTCCGGGTGTTTGGAGCGCAGACTGTTCTTGTGTTCATCGACATACGGGGTCACCAAGGTAGAGTTCTGTAGAACTGTGTAGTGTGCTTGAGACCAAGAATGCCCGTCCCTGCATATTATTGAGTCCCCTCCAAGCGTGCCTTTTCCAGTCAGTCTCCCCTCATACCGCGATATAGGGAGACCTATCTTCTTAAGGCCAGGAATGAAGTCAACACAAAACAAAATGACATCTTCTGTTTGATGGCCCATGGAGATGCTTCCTTTTGGCCTAGCGCGGTTACGGACATATTTCTTTAGGACTCCCATGAACCTCTCAAAGGGGAACATATTGTGTAGAAATACGGGGCCCAGAATGACAATCTCGTCGACTAGATGAACTAGGACGTGCGTCATGATATTGAAGAAGGATGGTGGGAACACCAGCTTGAAACTAACAAGACATTGCGCCACATCACTCCTTAGCCTTGGTATGATTTCTGGATCTATCACTTTCTGAGAGATTGCATTGAGGAATGCACATAGCTTCACAATGGCTAATCGGACGTTTTCCGGTAGAAGCCCCCTCAATGCAACCGGAAGTAGTTGCGTCATAATCACGTGGCAGTCATGAGACTTTAGGTTCTGGAACTTTTTCTCTGGCATATTTATTGTTCCCTTTATATTCAACAAGAAGCCAGACGGGACCTTCATACTGAGCAGACATTCAAAGAAGATTTCCTTCTCTTCTTTGGTAAGAGCATAGCTGGCAGGACCTTCATACTGCTTTGGAGGCATGCCGTCTTTTTCGTGCAAATGTTGTAGGTCCTCCCGTGCCTCCGGTGTATCTTTTGTCTTCCCATACATGCCCAAGAAGCCTAGCAGGTTCACGCAAAGGTTCTTCATCACGTGCATCACGTCGATTGAAGAGCGGACCTCTAGGTCTTTCCAGTAGGGTAGGTCCCAAAATATAGATTTCTTCTTCCACATGGGTGCGCGTCCCTCAGCGTCATTCGGAACAGATAGTCCGCCGGGACCCTTTTCAAAGATTACGTGTAAATCATTGACCATAGCAAGTACGTGATCACCGGTACGCGTGGCGGGCTTCTTCCGGTGATCTGCCTCGCCTTTGAAATGCTTGCCTTTCTTTCGACATTGATGGTTGGTCGGAAGAAATCGACGATGGCCCATGTACACATTCTTCCTGCATTTGTCCATGTATACACTTTCAGTGTCATCTAAACAGTGCGTGCATGCGTGGTATCCCTTGTTTGTCTGTCCTGAAAGGTTACTGAGAGCGGGCCAATCGTTGATGGTTACAAATAGCAACGTGTGCAGGTTAAATTCCTCCTGTTTGTGCTCATCCCACGTACGTACACCGTTTCCATTCCACAACTGTAAAAGTTCTTCAACTAATGGCCTTAGGTACACATCAATGTCGTTGCCGGGTTGCTTAGGGCCTTGGATGAGAACTGGCATCATAATGAACTTCCGCTTCATGCACATCCAAGGAGGAAGGTTATACATACATAGAGTCATGGGCCAGGTGCTGTGATTGCTGCTCTGCTCCCCGAAAGGATTAATGCCATCCGCGCTTAAACCAAACCATACGTTCCTTGGGTCAGCTGCAAACTCAGCCCAGTACTTTCTCTCGATTTTTCTCCACTGCGACCCGTCAGCGGGTGCTCTCAACTTCCCGTCTTTCTTACGGTCCTCACTGTGCGATCGCATCAACTTGGCATGCTCTTCGTTTCTGAACAGACGTTTCAACCGTGGTATTATAGGAGCATATCACATCACCTTCGCAGGAACCCTCTTCCTGGGGGGCTCGCCGTCAACATCACCAGGGTCATCTCGTCTGATCTTATACCGCAATGCACCGCATACCGGGCATGCGTTCAGATCCTTGTACGCACCGCGGTAGAGGATGCAGTCATTAGGGCATGCATGTATCTTCTGCACCTCCAATCCTAGAGGGCATACGACCTTCTTTGCTGCGTACGTACTGTCGGGCAATTCGTTATCGTTTGGAAGCTTCTTCTTCAATATTTTCAGTAGCTTCTCAAATCCTTTGTCAGGCACAGCATTCTCTGCCTTCCACTCCAGCAATTCCAGTACGGCACCGAGCTTTGTATTGCCATCTTCGCAATTGGGGTACAACCCTTTTTTGTGATCCTCTGACATGCGATCAAACTTCAGCTTCTCCTTTTGACTTTCGCATTGTGTCCTTGCATCAACAATGACCCGGCGAAGGTCATCATCATCGGGCACATCGTTTGGTTCCTCTTGATCTTCAGCAGCTTCCCCCATTGCAACATCTCCGTATTCAGGGGGCACATAGTTGTCATCATCCTCTTCTTCTTCGTTGTCTTCCATCATAACCCCTATTTATCCGTGCTTCGTCCAAATATTATAGTGTGGCATGAAACCCATATAAAGCAGGTGGGTGTGAAGGATTTTCCGGTCAGAGTAAGACTTCGTATTCCCACAATTAGGGCATGGACAACACATAAAACCATTCTGCTTGTTTGCCTCAGCCACTTCGAGAAAATTATGCAGGCCCTTAATGTACTCGGAGGTGTGTCTGTCACCGTACATCCATTGCCGGTTCATTTGTGTGCACTATATATAATTATATGTGTCAAAAGTAAGAAAATTAGACAAGTATCTATCTAAAGTAAGAATTTTTTTTCTTTCAGAAAGAAGATAAGAACAAGAGGCTCACCACGGTGGTGCTGGCGACGAGATCGGCGCGGGCGATCGATGACGGTGAAGACGGGGATGGGACGTGACGGACTGCTAAACCTAGACAAATCTCGGGAAAAATGGAGCTCGGAGGTCGAGTTTCAAGAGGAGAAAGCTTAACTAGTGTGGCTCGGGAATTTCATCGAACACCTTATGTGCATAGGAGGTGAGCTAGAGCACCACAAAGTTCTCCCCTCGCCGGCCAGAAAAAACAGAGCAGTGTGGAGTGCTCTGCTCGCCGACGAGGGGGTATATATAGCCACCTCATTGGTCCCGGTTCATGGCTGGAACCGGGTGTGACGCCCCCAATTCAACCGTACACTAATCATACACGCAAATGTGTACGATCAAGATCAGGGACTCATGGGAAGATATCACAACACAACTCTAGACACAAATAAAACAATACAAGCTTCATATTACAAGCCAGGGGCCTCGAGGGCTCGAATACAAGCTCAATAGACAAGAGTCAGCGGAAGAAACAATATCTGAGTACAGACATTAGTTAAACAAGGATTCCTTAAGAAGGCTAGCACAAACATCAACGATCGAAGAGGCAAGGCCTCCTGCCTGGGACCTCCTAACTACTCCTGGTCTTCGGTGGCCTCCATGCAGTAGTATCCGTCGGTGGTGGCATCTGGCTCCAGGGATCCACCATCTGGTTGCAACAACCAGAAAGAAGAAAGAAGGGGGGAAAAGGGGAAGCAAAGCAACCGTGAGTACTCATCCAAAGTACTCGCAAGCATCAGATCTAAACTAAGTATGCATTGGTATCAAATGAAAGGGTGGTATCTGTGGACGGAACTACAGAATGCCAGAATAGGGGGGGGGGAGTCCCAGCATATCGAAGACTAGCATCTTCAAGCAGCTCCAAGCATCTTGCAACATAAAGAAGAATAAAGAATAGCAGTTTAATTAACAAGCATGTTGTAGCATTAATGCCCAGAGATCCTTCCTCGACTCCCTGCGAAAAAGCAATCCCGGAGCCACATATCTTAAGTATCCATTTCTAGTTGTACTAGATCAAGATATAAGTCTGAACGTCCATTACCGTGGACACGGTATTCGAATAAAGATCTTCCCTGCAGGGGTGCACCACGTTACCCAACACGTTCGATCACTCTGGCCGGACACACCTTTCTGGGGTCAATGCCCGGCCTTAGAAGATCAACACGTCGCAGCCCTACCTAGGCTCAGCAGAGAGGTCCCCGCCGGTCTACATCATAAGCACTCCGGGGTCTGGGCCCATCGCCCGTTGCACTCCGGGTCGTTGTGTGCAGGGTGGATACCAGCACCACCCGTGTAGTGGATGGCACGATCCGACCGTGCCACAATGCTGAACTGGACATCTGACAAAGCTTCGGCTGATACCACGACGTCGAGGCCCATAACTATTCTCGCGTGGTGGTTAGTGCGTAAAGGCCAAAGGCCAACTCAGAACAAATACCCAAACCATAGTGTATTATTAGCTTGCGAAGATGAGCAGAGACTCACGATAGTGTGACCCCGTCGCCCCGTCTCGAGGAAATACGACAAGGGCAAGCCCAGCCCACTCGAGGGCTGCCTGACTTCCCGGCCGTGCCTCGTAACCATCTTGCGGGTGCTCTCCGGGCCCGCCCGACTTTCCCAAAGGTCTCAAGTAATGTCAAGGTATCCGTGTGTCCAAACATCAAGGGGAAAACCCAAGGAATCACCCTCGGAGGATTCCACTCAATGTAATCATCAAGGTGAACGTAAGAGGGACCACATCCGATACCGTGGAAGGGGGGAAACATCCGAGAAAGTTTTCCCGAAGTTTGGCATTTTCGGACAGATGAACCGGAGGGGACGGTTACATGTTTGCTATGCTAGAGGCATGTGGCAGATGAACGGAGAGCGTATTCGAATTCGTCTCGTCGTTCTGAGCAACTTTCATGTACAAAACTTTTTCATCCGAGCTACGGATTATTTCCTATGATTTTCCGAAGTTTTAAAGACATTATGCAATTTAATTTAAAACAAAAATAAGTTTACTGCATCAGCATGATGTCATCATGATGTCAGTAGGTTCAACAGTCAACTCTGACCAGCTTGACTGGTCAAGGGGCAGTGGGGCCCAATTGTCATTGCCTAGTTTAATGAAGCAGGTTCTATTAGACTAAATATGTTCATTAGGCTAATTAGTGAAAGTTAATTAAGTTAATTAACTAACTAACTAATTAATTAATTATTTTAAACATCCCCTTTTTTTACATTTTTATTTCCGTTTTCATTTTAACAGGGGGCGGGCCCCATTCGTCATTGGCCCAGGGGCTAACGGGCGGCGGAAGCGGGTTAACGGGCACAGGGCGCTGCGCGCGTGGGCGCCCGTCGAGGCCGGAGCCTGTCTGGGCGCGGCGAGGAGCCAGCAGCGGTTAGCAGCGGCGAGCGGCGGCCCAAGGTGGCGGTGGTGGCGGGTCGACGAGCGCGCAGCGGCGAGGAGTGGGCGCGGGGTGAGCGCAGCCTTGCGTCAGGCTGCGATGGCAGCAGCGGTGCAGCAACAGGGCGCGTGTGGGGAAGGGCACGCGTGGCGAGGGCG